>NC_135505.1:90598103-90720603 GCF_052857255.1 Amblyomma americanum | reverse complement strand
TATATATATATATATATAAGAGAGAGATAGAGTCTTCTCAGTTAAAAGAGTTCTTTTCAGAGGAACAGAAGAAATCTCAAAGGCGAAGGGTGTGAGGAAGAAAAATAGGTTCCGTGCACTTGTATCACCCATCTGTTAGCAGAGGCGGCATCTAGGCAATCCTAGAGAAAAGACTTAGTGATGAAGATATTGTTACGTGACGCCCAGCCGAAGTATAAGACGAGGCGACTGATGGCAATGAGATGGTTTAATAGCCTCTGGCCCAGCGCGAGCGCTCCGTCTTGAGCCACTGCCAACTTCGTCTTAATCGTCCCACTACCCGGGGCCACCGAGCGATCGTCCCGATCGGTGACAAAGAGACGCGCGGAGTGGTGATGGGCTTCAGAGGATGTCGGGACAGGAAGCAGAAAGGGGTGAGGTGCAGGCCGCCACGCATTGCTAAATGATTCCTGGCCCGCGAAGCTTCCTGGCCGTAGGTCACCAGGAGCCGACGGCCGGGGCCCCAGGACGCGCCGAAGGGCATGGGCAGGGGAACGGTGTCGTCACGTGTGGGCAGCGTCTCGTTCTGTGGGGTCGGGTCCTTGAGTCAGGTTCAGTTCATCGTGTTGAGTGGTCTGTGTGGTGGGCGGGGATAGGGAAGAACGGCGAGATCATTTCGGGTCTGAAAGGCTGGGGCACGGCCGGGCGACGCAGATCAAGAACTCACGGCTGACCACCACGGCTCCCGCTTGCGCCCAAGCTCCCGGACCAGGATAGGGATGAACTCCGCACCTGACACCAAATGTTCGTGACGGCCAGCCGAAGTATGAGACAAGATGACTGATGGCAATGAAATGGTTTAATGGCCGCTGGCCTAGCGCGAGCGCTGTGTCGCCAGCCACTGCCAAGTTCGTATTCTTCGTCACAATATCAAAAGCTACCTAATGTTCTAATTTTTTGCTGACGGCATTTCTTGTCACTCCAGAGAGGTTTTGCGGATCATGACTGAACGCATCTAAGGTAATATTGCGTAGGAAATAAAACCGCAGCATTATTGTGCAGAACTGCAGCATCAATTAATTGCATCTAGCAGACACTGCTGAATTAGCCACACGACTGGTGGCTAAAAAGACGCTTGAAATGAAGTAAATATCACCGCAAAGAGGTATCAGACGAAGTTTGTAAGGACAACCATAACTGGCAGGACCATAACTGTCATGTAACTGAGTGGAGGCGATATCGTAGCTGCTATGAAGACCGGATGGCACACATTGAGATAAAAAGCTAACGATTACTCTGAAGGCAGTCCTTTTGGCAGCTGTCGCTTGGATATGATACGTGTTTCTTTACGACTATAATGTGTCCTTAAATTCTATCAACGAGGGTATCGACGATTTCTTAATATGAAGACATTAGTTTGACTTGGGCACCATTACAACACCATTAATCAGTGAACGTTTTCGGCAAATACTTGTCTGTGACTGGGTACCATTCCTGCCACATTGACCTGTGAGGGATTTTGACACATCGCCTGTTTGAAGAATTCTGAGCTGTTCATGTTCCCGTAGAACCATTTCTTAGTAAAGCACTGCGAACATTGAAAGTTTCGATAATATACACGATTCGTAGATGGTACGACCTTCCTCGAATAGAGAAGACAGATCATTGCTTTTATTGCCTTTTTTCTGAGGCTTCTTATTGCTAACTTATTTGCCGGGTTTGAAGGGCATAAAGTGATTTAATGCAAAGTGCTACAGAGAATGCTTTCTCTTTGATATGCTGCTTTATCTTTTGCTACCCTGCAAAAACCGGCATTGACCGCAAGCATTAGCATTTCACCTTACTGCATTCCGTTGACCGCCACCCCCAGAAAGGTCATTGCCGTACAATATTTAGGAACCGTGCTGCAGATAAGACATTGCTTCATTCCGCTGACGTATCTGCGACGTGGTTCCTAAATATCGTCCGGTTACGACCTTTAGGGGGACAACTGCAAATTTCATTGCAAAGTAGATTTGATTAAAAATATGATTAAAACAGCTCGACAGTACCGACGCTGACTGAGAAATGGGAGGTTGATTTGAATAAGAAGCCCAGAAAAGCTTGTGAAATTATTGTGAATTGTTGCTGACGGATAATGTAATTTGTGTTTTTTTCCCAAATAAACATTTTATTGATAGACGGCGCCTGTACGGTAGTTTCTGCGTTCTTTGTGGCTGCACTGTTTCTTATCGCAGCAAGATGCACTAGCGAGGCGGACTTTCCGGTTTGCTGTCGCCTTGTAAAAAGTGTTCATAGCTAGGTTTTTGATAGGACGTACCAGAAGTGCATCCAATCTTACAATGACTCCCATCTGTTACTTTCGCTCCATTCTTTCGTTCCTGCCTTCAAGCCTCAAGTGTCATATTGCTTCATAGGATTGTAGGAGCAACATATTGCTTGTTGTTGCCCATAGATTTGGAACGTAACAGAGCCGTCTTTTTTTTTTTTGCAATGACCGAGACATGGTGAGGAAGAAAACTTGCTTAACTCGAGGAACAAGTAGTTTCAATAGAAAAATCAACTTTCAAACACTTAACATTGTACTAGTTGTCGAAGCTAGGTAGCATGAAAAATTCCTTTTATGACAGCTTTGAGTCAGACTATTGAGCGAACAACAATTCGTGTTGAAAAGCTCCTCATTTTTGCAATTTTCAAAGTAGTACAAATTCAGTGCTTATCTCCCACTTTACAAAGAGTCCGTCAAAAAGGCAGTTATAAAGTGGATTGTTATCAGATAGCAGTAACTGATATGGAGTAAAAAAAAAAGACAGCTAGAATGATTGCATGACCCTCATGTGCTGAAATAGTGACACGAACTTTGAAAAAACAACATTTTGCTCACTCGAGTGCGCTCGTAGCACTTCTATTTGTTATCTTAGGCACTCCTTGCAAGCGCCGAGCACAGAATGCTACATGGCGTCATAGCTGGAAATGAATATTTTTCCACTCATTTTATTCAAGCTTCTAAGGTTTGGTGATGATACTGATAGATTTTAATGGCGCAAGAAAATCTGAAGCCCAAGAGCGCCAAAGATATGGTAACAAATAAGTTCAGGTCTATATGAATGAATGAGCTGTTTATTTAAAAAGCGAGGCTCAAGGCTGTTTGTTGGGGAATTGGGTTGTTAAGGAAGAGAAAAGTAGGGGTCTATTGATTCATGAAGGGACGGCATGCGTGGTCTAGCCGCGCTTTACGCTGCTTTGTAGAGGCCACTTAGCATATTTGCCAACATCTTCCCAGATGCCGTTCGCTCGGGCTTTGGTCAATGTACGAAATTCCTCGCCATGGGTGGGAAAACCATGCTTGGCGACGAGGTCGTCGCGTCCCTTGCGAAACTCTGAACAATGCCAGAGTAGGTGGTACAGGACAGCACGACACATACAGCCACAGTACGGGCACTTCACAACGTCAATATTGTCCCCTTGATGCCAGCGAGGGCCAGCAAGCCATTTACGGGCGATGTTTGGCATGTAGGCAGCATAGGCGATTATCGCTATATTGAAGATCTGCTCATGCCTTGTGAGAGCAGCTGAGGCATCAAGGTAACCCGGTGGGTAAATACAAGGGGGGTGGTACTGCGCACAAAAAGACAAGGACAAGAAGATAACACAACAGGCGCAGACTCGCGACTAACTTTATTGACAACACGACCCTACTCTAATAGTTTCAAACTGTCACAACACACACATGTGGAAACCAAAAACTTGTCTTCATTCTGATGTGACAGTGATGTGACAGTTTGAAACTATTAAAGGAGGGTCGTATTGTCAATAAAGTTAGTCGCGAGTCTGCGCCTGTTGTGTTATCTTCTTGTCCTTGTCTTTTTGTGCGCAGTACCACCCCCCTTGTATTTACCATGATCGACCGACTAGCCCAACAACGTACGCTCTTAAACCCGGTGGGGTAACAGCCGTAAGTCGTGCACGACTCCTGTGTTTGGCACTCTCTAGACGGCACGTTAGAACAGCCAAGATGTAGGACATATCAGCAGGGTCGTCGGTGACGGCAGGGTATTCCAGCGGCGGAAGGAACGAGGCACCCTCCCGAGCCGCGTTCTGAGCGGAGTACCTCGAATGATTTCACTTTGTTCCAGATTGTTGTAATTGAGTCGGTACCTTATCTTGGTATTTCCTTACCAGCTTTAAACCAAGCGCATCCGATAGCTGCACGCATTTTGTTTGACGAGCACCGAGCTCTGCTGTTCCTAACACCAGAGGCCAGGCATTCAGTTCTCTGTGGGCATGAGTCAGCCTAATAAACTGTTCCCTTTAAAGCCATTTTTGCTGTCTGCCTAACTGCTGGACTGCCGCCACCACTACGTTACAAGATGAAGTCGATATATCGATACATATATGAGCACTGCTTATGTAGAGCGTAAAAACGGATTGCGCATATGCCCGGGATATATCGGGCGTATATCCGGTATATTTGAGGGTGTACCCAAAATAAACAACTATATTTTTGGTGGGCCGAGCTTTTGTAGTACTGTGTTTTGCCACTAGAAGCGCATAGAGCGAAAATTCCAGAGTCAGAGTGAAAAAGTTAAGACTAGTTTCAGCACAGTTTATAGTGAAAACTGTCCTGTGCGGGTATCGTTCTTGTACTGGCTGATTTTCGTGAACAGCGTGCGGCGGTGATATTCTGCTTTTTCCTCGGATAAAGTGGAACTGAAACTCTTGAAATGCTGAAAACGGAGAAGAAGAACGGTACGGTGGGAGAAAAATCAAGTGTTACTGAATCAAATCCTAAATCAAAGCCACAATAAAGAAATTGGAAGACTTCAAATCCTCCTTGCCCAAAGAAAGCTTGTCAGGTGAAATCAAGCATTAAAACAATGCTGATTTGCTTTTTTCGATGTGAGAGGAGTTGTTTATTCAGAGTTTTTACCGCAGAGAGATACAGGTAACCACGTTTTCTACATAGTAGTTTTGAAAAGATATGGCAACAGTGTGCGGTGGAAGAAGCCTGCTTTGCGGCAGTCGGTGACTCCTTTTTCCATTATGAAAAACGGTGCTCACACAGACCTTTGTGTACGACAATTCTTGGCCAAAAATGGCAGCGCCACGGCTCCTGACTCCCCCTCATACTCACCCAACCTTGCACAGTGCGACTTTGTTTTCTTTCTCAGAATGAAAACATGTGTGAAAAGAAAACGTTTTGCAGGTGTTGCTGGGTGAACACAAAAACGACGGAGGCGCGGCCAAGCGTCACAAAGGATGAATTAAACAAGGTTTTGAAAATTGGAATAAAGGTTAGAGAAGTGTACCAGTGCAAGTGCAAAGTACTTTTGAAGGGCATTGAAGGACTGTGGTTAACATGTGAATAAATGAGTTCAAAGAAAAATAAGTTCGATTTATTTTTGGTATCCCTCGTATATATAGCGACGAATGTCCTCTAGAGAGAAACACATGAAATCTGAGCTTCACGGGTGTTAGTAAGAAAGACGGGATCCATCTGCTTGTATCGATCGCGTGTTCCCAGGAGGCACGTAATCCACCGTAGCGAATATAATTAGTTATGAACGCAACTAAGAATTCTTAATATTTTCATATTTGCTGAGGGTACTGCCTTGGTAAGTGACTCAAAGAAGGAATTGGAGATCACGACTGACCGCATCCCAGGTACCGTTTCGTATCAAATAGCATCATAGCTTTTTTTCCGCAGAATGAAATCATAACATAAATTCAGCTGGCGAGTACTTCTAAGTAAGGCCTACGCCTGGCGGTCAAAAAAGGCCGGAGATCAATAAAATGTCAGCTCAAAAAGATATCGAAGATGTTGTGTGCAACGCAGAGACACAGGATCAAAACTGCCGGTCCGGTAAAGTATGCGAGACGATATCGCAGCTGCTGTCAGAAGTAGTGGCAGGATGGTATGAATTTCAATTCAATGGATAAAATTAGTCGGAAGCCACTCGTGGGGAAGCTCTCACTTCGACAAGAAAGATTTCCTCTTTTCCGTCTTAAACTTTCTCTCTCATTTTTCTAAAGGTGGTATTGAAGATTTCCCAACTGTAATACGTCAGTTTGACTTGGTGCCATCCCTAAAGCTACATTCAATTAGAGGTTTTGACACTATCTTTTTTTGATTCATTCGCAGCCATTCTTGTTCCCGTACAACCATTTCTTAATAAAGCACTAGAAACGATAGGCGGTTCTGTGTTAACCACCTTAGGTAAATAGTGCGGTCTTCGTCGGATGCAGAATCCAGTTCATTGCTTTTATCGCCTTCTTATGAGACTCCTTAATGTCAACTTGTTCGCTTAGCTACGAAGGACATAAAGTGATTTCATATTTTTAAGCTAGAAGATCACGGCATCAACGCGAGCATAGGCTAACTGAGTATTTTTTTTCTCACGACAAATTCAGGTACTCATTTCTTACTTGCGTAATCAGATAATGGAAAGGACTTAGCTCATCATTAACAACGACAAATTCATTATCCAGGCTCAGTTCACAGTTAGAGCTTATCACAAAAGATTATTATCTTCTAATGTTTGTTCCCCATTCTCTTCTATGCAGAACTCTCAATAAGTGGAATTAAAATGCAGTTGTTTCTTTAAAATTTCTCGTTTTTGCTTATCTCTATGACGTGCGCCGCTTTTGTTCAATATATTCTACGTTGTCTTCTATGTATTTTTGTATTACCTTCTCGCTTGTATTTTTGATGATTGTGTTGTTTCTCCGTTATTTGTGTGACTTACACGTATGCTTGTACGCGAACGAGAACTTATTGTTCATGCCCTTCTGCTAGGCTCTCGGCTGAGAGCGGCAGTCATGTAAAATAAATAGATTAATAGGTAAATAAAATGGCAACAGTAACAGCGAATTCTATCTCTTTGGTATGCTGCTTTATTCCTTTGCTATTGGCAAAAAATGCTATTGACCTCAAGCATTTGCATTTCACATTCCTTCAGTCCGTTGACGTATGTGCGGCGTGGTTCCTAAATATCGTCCAACAACGACCTTTAGGGGCGCAACAAAAACTTTTCTGCAATTTCATTCCAAATAGACATGATTAATGTTTTCCTGGAATATTCTTCATTTTTGGAACCTGCTTCTTTTAGCTTGAAGGTTGCATTCCCACTTATAGTTCAGGCACTCCGCATAATGACCGAAATGGAATTTTAAGCCACCCTCTGTAAAAATATTAAGCAGCGATCGTTGAAGGTTTAACATTCAGCGAATAGCTTGCCCCATTTAAAGTTAGGTGGGGGTCCAATGTTTCATTTTCTGGTCTCAGAGACAGTTCCAGCACCAAGGCTGAGTCAACTTCACGGTCATGTGGCGAAGTAGGAGACAAATATTACAAAGTAATGAAAGTGGGCGCTGAAGTTTTGTTTAAATTGTTTGTTCCCTCTAGCTGATGTAAATATTGTCACAAAGAGGTGACTGCGATCCGGACAGCAGAAAGATAGCTAAAATGGCGTCTAAGCAAGCGTGCTCGATGGTCGTCGGACAGAATGCCCGACGCTACCGGCTGTGCTCAACATAATGCTGATAGCGAACTTTCGAGATAAAGCGTAAAAAGTTACTAGAACATTCTGGAACGATGTAGAATCGGCTCCGCCTGGATGCGATCAATCAAGATCAATCTGCTCGCGTCTTGCATCGACAAAGCGGTAAAGCGGCGTGGCGGCAGCTTTGGAGAATTAACAAACAAACGCTACAAAGGTTCGCGGAAATATAACAAACAAATATTCCGGCACTCCAGCTGTACTCTAAGACAAGGCATTCACGAGTAATTATAGCCCGCGTTGGTGTTTTCTAATCTAGCTTCAGAGGGACTGCGGTCGTTTCTGTTCTCAAAAATTCCACGAAGAGGTCACGGAGAAGCTATCGGCCCTGGCGCTGACTACTACCAAAAAGTTTATTTGAAAAAAAAAGCGTGAAAAAAGTGTGAAAAGATTGTATTTTGTGTTTTTCTGAAATAAATCGTAAGCTGATAGACAGCGCCTGTGCGAGAGTTGTTGCGTCCTTCGTCGCAGCGCTGTTTCTTTTCGAATCAATATGCACGAACTAGCGCGACTTTCCTTTGTACTGTCGCCTTCGGAATGGTTTCCATGGGTATGTTTCAATAAGAGTTAACGAGAATAAGAGTTAACGGATGTTTTAGGTTGCAGCGTTCTAGTAATCTTCCAACATCGTAGAATCATCTCCCTAATGTCTGCTTTATTGGCCAGTTATAGTATTGTGTCATTTTATGTCGTATTTTCGGCGAGCGGCTAGGACTGTGATCCGATCAGCTCCGTCATTTCCGGGTATGCTACGGCATGTTGCTACCCTCCGTACTGCAATTTTAAACTTTACTTTATGAGAAGACAAGAGTTTGTTGAAGAGAGAAATAATCAGTGTGTCTTAGGCCATTTCTCAGAGCATAGGGCAGTTAACACAATCAAAGAACAGATGCCCGTATTTACATTTCCGTGATGTGTCTTACAGCTTATAAAATCTCATAACTTTCGGCAGTAAATATGCTTTTGTTTTTCTTCATTTCATTTGATTTGGAGAACTGCGGTCGATGTGCTGCACATAAAGCTATGGAAGAGTTCGATAGGTAAGTTTAACACTCATCCCACATGTACTTTGTAATCAGTGAGACGAGCCGTTCCAGTGTAGCAATCGATAGCTCATGTTTTGCTATTTTGCAAAAAACAGCGCGAACAACGTCGGACAAGAACAAGAAGGACACGAGACGTTGTCCCAAGGAAAAACTACATCTTTTGCGGACGTACTTTCAAGATTGGCAGATGGTATCATCAAGTTTTCCGTATGCATGGCTACTCTGGTGGCATATAGTGTCGTTGTCGGTGGTTTTCTCCGAAGCGGTTGTGTGATAATTGTGTCCAGCTCAAGATGACAGCATGGATGCTCCAGTTGGTATATTAACGCGAGAGCGTTAAGGAGCTCGTGTCGCAGAAAAGGTGGTGTCGTCGGCGTTGGCCATGAGCGAAAAATCTCTCCTCCTCCTCCTCGCAATATACGCCACTGCCCCAACAGCGCGACGGCAGCGCAACGGAAGGAAGGGACGCCTGTCACATGTTTCGGTGCACAACCCGGAACGCGCCGCAAGAGAAGAAAAATGAAATGAAAATTTGTTTTAAGGAAAGGAAGTGAGGCCTGTCTCACATATCTCTGTGGACACCCGAACTGCGCCGTAAACGAAGGAAAATGAAATGAAAATTGATTTTAAGGAAATGAATTGACGCGTCTGACATATTTCTCATTCGGGCGCCGTGGGGCCGTGCGGGCACGCAGGAATCACGCGGTGAGCGGCGAACAACGTAGCGCACATCCAAAGCGCGTTCGATCATAATAATAATAATAATTTGTTTTTTGGGGAAAGGAAATGGCGCAGTATCTGTCTCATATATCTTTGGACACCTGAACCACGCCGTAATGGAAGGGATAAAGGAGGGAGTGAAAGAAGAAAGGAAGAATAGGTGCCGTAGTGGAGGGCTCCGGCATAATTTCGACCACCTGGGGATCTTTAACGTGCACTGACATCGCACAGCACACGGGCGCCTTAGCGTTTTTCCTCCATAAAAACGCAGCCGCCGCGGTCGGGTTCGAACCCGGGAACTCCGGATCAGTAGTCGAGCGCCCTAACCACTGAACCACCGCGGCGGGGCCGCGTTCGATCACCACGAAGCTTGCGGCTTGCTGCCCGTTCGTTCGGCGCGGAACCTATGCTGCGTCCATGGCATCGGGTTTCTTTTTGAAGCGATGTTTATTGCCTCATGGCATAAAAACTATGAAGTGAGAGATGAGTAAGATGCTTAAATAAAAAAAAAGTGGGCTGATTTGATGAAATCAAGAAGTGAACGATGATATGAACCCTGTCTCCAGGCGATATAGCATTCCAGATTCTCCGGTGAGAGTCCCACTGCCGCCAGGTGCCGAATTCTCGTCGGCTTCAGCGCCGGGCACTCCCACAGCAGGTGGTGGATATCCGCCTCACAGTCTCTGTTCTTGCAGACTGGACACCCGGGGAGGGGATACAAATCTTGGAATTGCGGCCACTTGCGGGTCACAGCTGGAGTTAGGGCAACCCCGATCCGTATCCTCCAAAGCGCAACCTCCTCGGCACGGGTAAGACCACGGGGGAGGGTTACCGCACACGGAGGGATTAGAGCACGTGTGCGGCGCCGGAGGTGTTCCTTTCTTGTTAAAAGGAGCGTGGTGTCATCCAGAGTGAAAACTCGAGGCAAAGACGAGGGTGGGGCCGAAAGGCGGGTCGCAGAATCTGGGCGGCTTTGTGCGCTCAGGAGGTCACGCGGGACCCACTCAATACGGATTTGCTGCGGGATGCGTGCCGCTAGACGATGGATGTCTTGGCAGATTTCTGGGGTGCGACTAACTCATCGCAGTAGGCGTGTGACGTGAAGGGCGACGGTGCGAATGACCATGCGGGCCGTGGGTAGCATGGGAACGGCGGCCACAGAGCAAAGTGCCTCTTGAAGCGCAAGCATCTGCGCACAGAAGGAGGTTCTGAGAGGCGAAACCTTGACGTTTTCATCAGAGCAGGCTTGCAAGGACAGTAAACTGCCGTTGTTGTTTCGCAGGCCTGCATGCTTGCGTCAACGTACATAACGATGGAGCCATGAGGCAGATTGGCGTCTTGCTCTGTAATTCGGTCGCGAAACAACGATGCCGCGCGGGTAGATGATGGCCGACGTAGATCAGTTGGCTTGTTGTCGCTTAGCTGCACAAAACGCCAAGGAGGAAGAACTGGTGGGGGCGGCTGTAGAATGGAGTGCGATGAAGCATATGCCCTGAGTGCACACGTTGTGTGTGTAAGGCTTGACTTTAGGCGGCGAGCATCGCATCGCTGCTGCACCAGCTCATCTAGTCTCTTTAGCTGCGCATGTTCTTGGAGCGCCACGATCTTGGTAATGCGTGGAAGGCAAGTGATGACCCTCATTGCTTCTCGATTAACAGCTTCTAGACGATCCCATTAAGCCCTCGTCAAATGCTGGAATTGGGCATGGTAAACGAGGCGCGGTTGCACAACCGCCTGCACCAACTGCCGTGCACCATGAGAGCGGGCTCCCTCTGTTTTAGGAGCAATGCGTCTAATCAGACCCAACGCCAGAATTGATTGCTTGTTACCTCGAGAAAGCGACGCAGTACCTATTCCCGACTCGTGTATTAACCAGCCAAATATTTTTATGGTCGAACTTTCTTGGATAGGAGCTCCGGGTAGATAGAGACGAATTGGTGTTGCAGCCAGTTTACGGCGCCCGCAGCGGTTGGCGACTGACACGAACGTGGTTTTTCTCACTGAAAGCTGCAGACCAATTGAAGACGCGAAAGTCGACGTAAAAGTTGTGGCTGATTGTAGGTCTGCTGCTTGAGTCATCAGTTCATTGTGAGTGCTCTACATCGTTATATCATCAGCATACAATAAGAACTTAATCTCAGAGACATCATGTATGCGCCAAGCAAGGGGGGTAAAAGCAATATTAAAGTTGGCGATAACACCGTGGTAACACCAGGGCATCATGTTTGTCGCGAACGAGGTGCCGATGAACTAGGACTGCAGCTTGAGTCCGGCGCGTTTCGGGAAGGCGCCTGACAGCGCTTCTAGGTGGTTTGCTGCTCCGCGCGTCCGTTTCTCCGTACGTAGCAGAGCGGTTTATCTAACGGGCAACGCGTCGCGCCGAACGGGCATTGGCGTTCTGTGGACTCTCTGGCGGGGCTGCAACACGCTGTCGCGTTCCACTCTTAAAGGCGAAGATTAAGCGTCCTCCAATCTTGCACATTTAGTGTAAGTTATACCTGTAAACTATCTTCTTCGTTGCATTGACCATCGGTCCGCATCAACATAGAGGCTAGAATTTCAGCTAGTTCCAAAAGTACCCGTGGCGAAACAGTCCAGATTGTAAACTGGGTCAAGCATCTTCAGGGGAGACCTTGATGCTGACTCTAACACTAACGAGCCATAGTCAGTGCGTGACAGGCCTACACTGTCACGAAGAGTTTAGAGGCTGTCACAGTCCGTATCGCATGACTGATATGGAATGAGTTTATCAGGTTCATTGCTTTTATAATTTTCAGTCTCAGCTGTTTGAATCTACGATGAAGGGAAGCTTTTGAATAACTACGTCAAGGAATTTGTGATCCTTTTCAAAATTCAAGACTCTGACCACTCAATGCGATGGCGGGGTCGGGCCTAATGTCGCGTTCCTGAGAGAACACTACGAAGACGCATCTCCCCAGAGTTAAATTTAATCATTTGCTTGAGCCCAGCTAGGAAATTCGTTGTTTCCGAACTGGATATACCATTCAGAAATTCTTAAATGAAAGAACTTGCCGCATATCTGGATATCGTAAGCACATACATAGGAGGAAATAGTGTTAGGCAGCTTGCCGTATAGAGAATTAATTTTAAATAAAAGTTGTAGAACTTAGTACACCTCTTTGGAGGAGCCTGTTTTCGTGCGTAAACTCTTTTGCCGAAATTTATCCGACGCGAACCCTGAGGGTGCGTTTGGAAAGGTTGCATGTTCCCAGAGATTTGAAGAGAACGCAGATTGCTCAGGATACCATAACTCTACGATATAAAACATGCCTTTTCCTGGTCAAAGAATAGTGGTGTGCAGTACTGTCTACAAAGAAAACATTTCGGATATGTGATTAAAATGCAACGAGCTGGTAAGCTGTTGACTGGCCTGAACTGACTCCAGTTTTCCATTAGTCACGAAGGCCATTGCACTTGAGGTATACGTTTTTTTAAGAGTCTGCACATGCTACAAGTAAGGTCGTTAATCATGTAGCTTCCTGCAAGATTGACTTTCCCTTTTCTCAATATCCGTGCACTTGTCTTTGTACGTGCTTTGGGCAGAGCTCTAAAGGAAATTATCCTGGTAGAGAAAGTCTACTTTCAACTACGCCCTCTTGCAGGTGTTTAAGCATGCTATAAATTTTATTTTCAGGGCTGGCGGTGGAATGATCAGATGTCTTTAGTGCCACCTTCAATTCCTGCAATAGAGCGGTGGTATCATACCCTTTTGGGCAACCTGGTTTTTTATCGCATTTGTATTTTCATTAACAAGCTGTTTTGTACATTAGGAAGAAATCTGTGCATTGTGCTGAACAAAATAGATAATCAAAATTCTCTCCTAGTGTTTCTGCTTTGTTTCTAATTGAATCAGTAGCTGCTGACAGCGGGTGTTGAGTGTGTACTATGACGATTTAGCAGTCTCATTCTGTTGCACAGTTAATGTGAGTCTGTTTAAGAGTTCACAGTATTTCCAAAAGGATATCCAATTTTCCCCTTTCTATACTCACGAGAGATGTGCCTGCCCTAGGCTTTCGCCTGCCCTAAGTTTATAAATTTGATTACATTTGGATATCTGCGGAATTTTGACCGTGCCTATATTTTTATACTAACGAGCTTCAGTGAATTCACATTCAATCACGGACTAAGTTTGTTACATATTTTGATAGCTGTCAGTTAAATGCAGTTCTTTTCATCACTGATAACCTGCAGTGTAAAGGAGAACTGCAGTACGTCACTACCTAAGTACGAAATTAACAATGCAAATCTGAGGGTTGGCTGAATATCTTCTGAACACTCGCTGTTCTTTAACCTCCCTGGGGCTATTTATGCTTCAATTTGCTTTTCCTATTCGTTTCTGACGACAGTGAGTTTTTATGGCGCAAAGGCATCTGCGGCAAAAGAGCACCATGGCACAAATCGTTTCATTTGATTAAGGTTGGGTCAAAGATCTATTTCTTAAGCATATTTCTCCCTGAATAAGCGAGCACCAGGCCAGGGCAAGCTTGTAACTATTGTTTCACTGGTGGGTTACCGGCGGCAATAGGGATGGAACCCGGACCTCCCGCATACGAGGGGATGCTCAATCACTAAGCCACCGCTGCGGTGCTCCTGCATGTTTCAAAGAAACAGGAAAGTGCCTCCTACCTATATATATATATATATATATATATTTATTCTCAGCCGACTCTGGTTGAGAACAGCAATGAGGAACAGATGGGAAAATCTATTGCCGTGTATGAGTTGTGCGCTATCTTAAAGTGCGTTGGCTCTTTTTTTGTTAAATATACACACTCCACAAGACAATAGATATCTTTCGATTATTGCTCATCAGTACTGTACTCATCATCATCAGTTCACCAGTAATGTACGGCCGGAAGGAAAAATGGTACATCACACTAGGGCTTCTGTTCAACTTAATTCCGGAGCTATTTTCTAGCAGTGAAGAAGAAACTTCACTGAGGAGAAAGGCGGAGGAGGTTTCAGACTGCTGACTGTCGCTGAAATGCCGTGGAGACTTCTAGCTCAGCGGGCCCACTCGATAACCTTGGTCCTGGTCCTCGGTGGTCCTAAGCAGGTCCAAGGCTTCCTTTGAGGTATCCGGCAGGTTGTCCTCTGGACGTCTATGGCACTCAGAAGCCAATATTATAAGGCCTAAGTTTCTCCTCCCAGTGTCTCACTGCTTTTGTCTCCGGGCTACTTGTTGGTGTCTGTTCAGTAATACATGTGGTGGTGGAAGAGTTGTTCAGTTAATTTTGCTCCTGGTTATAATATCATTGTAGTTGTGTCCTGGTTGTGGGCACTGTCATCTGCTCGACCAGCGGGTATTTGGGCGTGCCGGTATGTTGCCTCATTTCCAGGTCTCCCCTGAGAAGCCGGGAACGAAATTATTTTTAATACTTTTTTTAAGATCCTATCTTCGCGCGCCACCAAGATTTAGGTAGGTTATCTAAAAATACGGCGTCTAGAGCAATTCTTTAATAGCGACCTGGGCGTCGCTGACCACGGCAGTGGCGTTCCAGGTATCCTGATAGGTTGTCCTGTATCCGGTGTTCCGAGCCCTTTATGTTTGGTGTGTGCTGAGGCATCCTGAGAGTGGGGCAGCCCCATTCTTCAATCGTGTTGCCTCCCTCCCCCCCATTCCCTCTGTCCTGGCGAGACAGGCCGGTATAATAGTTAACACGTATTCGAAAGCTCAAAGGAAAAAAGCACGCTTCTCCATTCCAGCCCAAACTTCCATAAACCATGCCCTTACAAGTATTTTGCCAATCCATATATCCCATGCCTGTCTGCTAATTCCCAGGGGAGATCAAGGGAGTTACCCAGGGCCCGCTCATCCGGGTGTCACTACATGAGCTTTTCTTTTTTTGATTTCTTTGTACCTTTAGGTGTACGAAACACTACTAACCTTTGCACCTGATCTCTCATGTTTTTAATTCTTTTGGCCTGTTGTCCTCGTGCAGGCGGGGCAGGCGGAGCACTGTTGTCTTTATTTCTTTCTATGTTACACAACCTAGCTTATAGCCAGACAGGCCAGAAGGGGACCTTTTTTGTCCAGAGGCATGCTGGCTTCTTCGCTTCGGTGCGTGGCGCCCAAGCTTGGTGTAAACGCCAAAAGCGGCCACAAGAGCACCGAGTCATGGAACCGCAAAGCTTATATACCACGTCTGCAGCTTCTGGTACGTCCCCTGTTTGGGTGCTGCGCATTAAAATCTCCAACAAGCAAGAACGACTCCAGATGCTGGTCAATGATTTTTTCAAATTTCTTGCAATATATGCGTTGTTCGGCGGGGGGAGAGGATATAGAGAGAGCATACTGTTACGATTATCCCCAAATATCAGGGGTTGTATTGCCACCTCCTCTGAACCAGTAACTGGCGAAAAAGTTTTTAAGGGAATTAATTTCAAGGCCAGAATCGCAACGCCTTTTGATGAGTGCGCACTGCCTTATCCGCCTTTCCGAAAAACAACCTTCGTTTCAACCACTATGTGTTAGCTGCGTTTAAGTGTGTTTACTGTAGGCAGGGTGAGGTTGGTTAGTATTGTGCAGATATTTCATATGTGCCTGCCAGGTTATTAAATAGCACTCGGCTGTCACACTCGATGGTGTGCGGTCCGCAGTCATGGTTGTATGTGAGGAGGAGAAAAGAGATGCTGTTAATTAGACATACCTCTATGTATCAGGAGGTTTGAATGGACTATGCTTTTTCGGTATGAGACATCTCAAAAGACGCCGCATCATTTAGGGCAACTCCCTGGACGTATAAGAAGTTATGGAGTTCGAAGTCATGTCGATCTGCGCAGAAGCAATTGTCTATTTGTCACCATGGGCAGACTCGCTCTCGGTCGTTTTTGTTCTCTCACAGATCTTTGAGAAGATGACATCTGGGTTATTCACGATTGGTGCAGCTAGTCGCTGCCGCGTGCGGGTTTGAGATAGGCGTACGTACGAAAATCTATGCTGCGTCCCCACCGATATTAGATGCTGCCCCGACCTCTGGTCCGTAGCGTCAGCAGTGATCTCGAGCAGAGAAGCGAAACAACCTTCTCTGTTTTACCGAATGAAATATTTTTGTTGTCTTTATTTGAATGATTTTCTTTCACGTTTGGACATTTCGTAGGTTCTTGAGCAGGTACCGTGTGGCGCGTGACAGTAGAAGCATCCTGTCCGAGTGGCACGGCATTTTAGGTGGGGTGATCGTGTGCGACGCACTTTGCACAAGTGAATTTCTCGCGAGAGGAAACTGAGCAGTGTCTTTACTTTTCACACTTTGCACAACTGGAGGGTTCGGGATATACGGTCTGAGCTTACATTTAATGAATCTTCTTTTCGCGAATGTGCAAGTTGTGTCCGGTAAAACATGAGGGCTATGTGGGGTGTCATCACCTTGTCACCATTCCGCCTTATTCTGATGCGGCAAAAAGCGATGACACCTTGGTCTCGGAGACCTACAGAGAGGTCGGATTGAGTCTCATAGATCAAGTCATCGAGAGCTATCACACTTTGTATGTTGTTTAGACTATGGTGTGGGGTTGTGTTCACATGTATGTTGGCAAACTACAGCTCTTTCAGGAGGATGAGGGTGAGCTCTTTTAAAGTTCAGCTAGTAGGTCTCCAGAGAAGAGATTTTAGATGTGTAGATTTTGCATATTAATTTTTTTAAAGCCTTAGCATTAAGGATTACAGCCATCAAGGGTACTGGACTGCTGTGATATAGCAAATTTACAATAAGGCAGTGCGGGAAGTGGTCAGAGCAATTGAAAAGTTTGAAAAGTATTTATTTGAAGTGTGTTTCATACACTTCAGGAAGGAGGCCAAAAGGCGTGGTGCCTGACGAGGGCCTTCCTCCCTGGGGGTAAACAAACTGCACTCGGCACATACACACACAAAATAAACAGATACAATAAATGTAGCGGTCGCCATTACACTTGCTGGCATGTTAAAAGAAAAACAAAGGAAAAACTGTACAACAATGTTAAGGTATCTTCGAAGTTGTTAAGATGCGTGCTGTTGGGTTACAGGAAGTTATAAAAAGGAAAAAAAAATATATACAATCATGTTGACTGTTATCAATTTATAATATGTCACAGGATGTACCGGTTAGTCATGTAGTCAACAGTGCAATCACTTTTCTCTTGTATATTTTTTGGGTTCTGCATTGATGGAGGAGGTCATGAAAATTTCTGTTTTCATTCAAAAAGGTAGTCATCTGATATCTAATCGTTTGGAATCCGTAATTTGTTCTTGATTTTGGTGCTCTTATTGTCATGTGTCGAAGGGGATATGGGTTTTGCGGTAGTTCTGGTGTTGCACAAAAATTAGTTTCAAGATGAAATCTGTTATATGTTTCAAGTGCTAGGCGAAGAGTTTTTAATTGAAAAATTGTCAGTAACCCCAAGCTGTTCCACCACGAGTTAGTGCTATCCAAGTAGCCTAGATTAGCAATTGCTCGTATGGCCTTTTTCTGTAGTAAAAACAAAGCATTTAAATTAGTCTGTGTTGAGTCTCCCCATATCAGTAAACAATAGTGAAGATGTGAATGAATTAAACTGAAATAAAGTTGCTTTTTGAGCCATACTGGCAATAGAAGTCTAAATTTATTTAGAAGGCCCACTGATAGCGAAATTTTTTTTCTTACTTGATTAAACTGAGTGCAGACGTTAACACAATCAAATCAAGCCAGGCAGTCCTCGAAACTAAGTTGCTTGATGTGTTCAACCGTTTGGAACTGATCGAAAGCAGATGCAAAACTCTGGAAACCCTAGAACTCGACGTCGCCGCAACTCAAGATACTGTCGAACAGCTGACTTCGCGACAGTATGAATTACAGGCTCGTATAGATGACCTTGAAGACCGTTCACGACGGAACAATTTAATCTTACGCGGTATACCCGACGCACGTGAAACCTGGGAACAGACTGAAAAAAAAAATTATCACTGCATTTTCAACTTCTTTAGGCACTGATTTTGATCAACCGGTCATTGAGCGCGCCCACAGGATAGGTACGTTCTCACATCAAAAATGTCGGCCTGTAGTTATCCGGTTCGGCTCATTTAAAGACCGTGGCAGAATACTAGCATGTCGAGCTAAACTTAAAACTGACAACATTTCTGTATCAGAGGATTTTTCGCCAGCAACCCGTAACGCGCGCCAGCAACTTACTAATTTCGCTAAAAGCCTGCCTCAGTCACCAAAGTTCCAGCTTCGTTACAACAAACTCTACGTTAACAATAAGTGCTACATGTACGACAGCGTGACAAACAACATCGAACTGATAAAGGAATTTCCCACCGAAGTACTCGAAGAGGACACACCGCGGTCGCCTTCATCAAATGCCCAAAACACCGAAAACGCCCCGTAGCATCACGAGAGGGGACGTGGGCAGTCGTCGCCTTCACCACGCACATCTGTTCTTCTCGCTAACGTAAGAAGTATCGTAAACAAACGTGATGCATTTCATTCCGTAGCTGACACGTGTAACGCAGATATTATTGCACTTACTGAAACATGGCTTCATTCTAACATTCGTAACACCGAAATTTTCCAGGACTCATCCCGATACACTTTTTATCGCTGCGACCGCACGTCACGTCAGGGTGGTGGCGTATTACTTGCCATTTGTGAAACACTCCGGTCTTACGCTATTAACATCACAACAGATCTCAAGATTGTCTGGGCATGCGTGGAACTTGGACACTCTAAAATTGTTTTCGGGGTATGCTACCGTCCTCCCAGTCACTCTGCTAACTTCCTCGATGATCTGCACGATGCCATAAATGCTGTTTGCACACGACACCCCCTGGCGCCTGTTTTCTTACTTGGCGACTTCAATCTTCCTAACATATCTTGGTCTTTTGATACCCCAGTTCAGAACCCTTCTTCTAACTTAAGCACCGATTTCTTAAACCTTTGTTCCACCTTTTCCTTTTCCCAACTAGTCTCTCAACCGACAAGAATTACTAATACCACTGCAAACACGCTGGACTTAATACTGACTACCCATCCCGATATGGCCTCAGAAATCACTTACTTACCTGGTCTCAGCGACCATCTATCGCTCTCATTTGACATTTGCATCGTTACTCCCCCAGCTGAGAAGATTTCTAAACACATCCTCGACTATAAAAAAGCTGATTTTCAGGCCATTAACAGGGAACTCGCCGAATTTATCGATTATTATTGCAACGGGTTTGATGACCGCTCTGTCGATACTAACTGGAATCTATTCGTTACCAAGGTTAAAGAATTAACAGATACATACATACATTACGGACAATCTGTTCCTACTCGAGAGCCCCGTGGTACAACTCCTATCTTAAACGACTGTCCAATCGAAAAAAACGTTTCTACCGAGTTGCGAAAAGGTCTGGTAGTAACGCAAAATGGGAGGCGTACCGCGAAGCTAACGCCGTTTACGTAACTGCACTTAAAAGCACAAAAAATAATTTTCTTCACAATACACTTCCTAGCATTCTTTCCACTGATCCTAAAAAGTTCTGGCGCATTGTCAACCCCAGCCACAGCGATACCATTAACTTTTTAGACGAGAATGGCCTTGCCATCCCAGATGCAGAATGCCCAGCGGTACTGAACTCCACATTCTGTAAAAACTTTGTTCATTGTACTAACCCCATTTTTCCACAAGCGCAGACTTACAACTACATAACTATGGATCCCATTTGCATCGAAGCTTGCGGTATTGAGAAGATTATTGAATCCCTTAAACCATGCTCCAGTCCAGGTACTGACTCAATCAACGCGAAATTTCTTAAGGGTTCTCAAACTTACTGTTCATTGCTGCTTTGCAAGATATTTCAACAGTCCCTCGACACCGGTGCTCTGCCTGCTGACTGGACGGTCGGGAAGGTGGTCCCAATCCATAAATCAGGTAACAAGAATTCACCCCTTAACTACCGTCCCATATCTTTGACAAGTATTCCATGTAAAGTATTGGAGCACATATTATACACAGGTATCGCGAACTTCTTGGAGTCAAATTCATTTTTTACAGACATGCAGCACGGTTTTCGTAAGCGACTGTCTTGCGAAACTCAGTTAGCATCATTTACGCATAAACTTAATCTCATCCTTGATCGCCGCTCAACAGCTGACTGCGTCTTCCTCGACTTCGCAAAAGCCTTCGAAAAGGTATGCCACAAATTACTACTTTTTAAGCTAAGCAAACTAAACCTTGATCCTAGGCTTTTTTTCTGGCTCGAATATTTCCTTTGCAACCGCACTCAGTTCGTAACTGCTAACAATGCCACCTCTCCATCAACCCCCGTCCATTCTGGAGTGCCACAGGGATCCGTCTTAGGCCCTCTTTTATTTCTTATTTACATTAATGACCTACCTTCTTGCGTAACCTCTAACATACACTTATTCGCTGATGACTGCGTAATTTTTCGCGAAATTAACGACACTAACGACGTATGCGCTCTACAGAATGATCTATCTGCTATATCTGCATGGTGCAACTTATGGTTAATGCAACTTAATTCTTCTAAATGCAAAGTTTTACGTGTCTCCCGCACATCATCCTCTACAGGTGCATATTGTCTAAATAATACCATACTGGAGGCCGTCACGTCATATCGCTACCTCGGAGTTCATATATCTTCCACTCTAAATTGGTCGCTCCATATTAACGCCATAATTAACAACGCTAACAGCATGCTAGGCTACCTACGCCGGAATTTCTCCAATTCCCCTACCTCCCTAAAACTCATGTTATACAAAACCCTTGTCCGTAGTAAACTAGAATACGCATCTGCAATTTGGGACCCCAGCTACGCAAACTCAATTAATGCACTCGAGCTTGTACAAAATAACGCCGCCCGTTTCATCCTACTTAACTTCAATCGTACTGCAAGTGTCACCTCCATGAAAAACACGCTCAACCTCCCACCCTTAGCCTCCCGTCGAAAATTTTCACGGTTATGTTTATTTCATAAAATTTTTTACAACTGTCCCAATCTACGCGACGAATTGATATCTCCTCCGTCTTTCATCTCTCCACGGCTAGACCACGTTCACAAGGTCGGTATAACGTCGCACGAAACAAAAGCTTGTTCTCAGTCGTTCATTCCCCGTACATCAGCAGATTGGAACCACCTTCCCGGATCGACAGCCTGCATTCAAGACATCCTGCGCTTCCGTAGCAATTTAGCTAACATTGTATACTAAGGTTCACAACAAATGTACTTATCTTTCTCCATTTCCTTTGTTTACTTTAGTTTCCCTTGTTTTGTTCTCTTACCTTGCACTTACATATTATGCTTACTTCTGAATTGTATAACCAGGAACATGACGCTTGTATGTTGAATTTTTGTTTTTGTTCATTTTCTGTGATTTGTAACCACTCCCCTCTGAAATGCCTTTGGCCCTGAGGGTATCAATAATAAATAATAAATAAATAAATATGGTCAGTCCACAACAGGTGTTCATTAAATATAACTCCAAGGAATTTTATTGACTGTACTCGTTGTAAAACATTCGAATTGTATAATATGATTGGCTCATTATCTATGACTTTATTTTTAGCTCTGAATATTCATACTTCGTCTTCGTGATGTTTAGTTCTAACCTGTTGGCCCTCAACCATAATGTAAGGTTTTCTAACCAGAGATTAGCTCTACATTTTATTGCTTGTAAACTCGCGTCATGAAAGAAAATATTTGTGTCGTCAGCGTATAAAACTGTTTCGGAGGAAGGAAGAATATTAACAATGTCATTTATGTGAACTAGGAATAGAATAGGACCCAGTATTGAGCCCTGTGGCACACCAGTGCGTACAAGGCCGTGGCTTGAAGGTATGTCGTTAATCATTGTGAATTGTACTCTGGATGATAAGTAGCTCTGAATAAGATTAAGTGCGGAACCTCGTATCCCATAGAATTGTAATTTGCGCAGTAAAATTTTGTGACAGACGGAGTCGAAGGCTTTTCTAAAGTCTAATAGTCGAAGTGTAAACATTTTCTTTTCTATATTGGTAATTATTTTATCCTTTATGTGAAGTAAAGCTTTTTCCGTAGATTTCCCTTTCTGAAAGCCATATTGTTCTTTCGCAATAGCTCCGGTCTTAATGAAGTACGAAGTAAGGCGGGTATTGATGACTTGTTCAGCAATTTTTGAGAAGACCGGTAAAACGGATATTGGGCGATAATTGTTAGGATCATTATAGCTTCCTGTCTTATGTACCATACAAACTCTTGCTATCTTTAATTTATCTGGAAACCTGCCTTCTTTGAGCATTTGGTTGCATATATGAGACAACAAAGGTGCGATAATATCAGATACGGTTTTCACTACCTCACCCTTGATGTTATCAGCTCCAACGGAGCAGTTATTTTTAGACGTATTATATACGAAGAGATTTCGGCTGTAGTTGTTGGGGAAAGAAATATCGAAAGCTTTGGTATGCCTTTAAGATATGACATTGGATCAGTGCATGTTTGCGCAGACTGATTTTCACCAACCGTCAGGAAGTGTTCGTTAAACATGTCTGATAAGAGACGACCTCTGAGTGGAACGCCATCTACCACAATCTCTACTGGAGTTGGCTCGGTTCGTTTTGATACTAAATTGTTGTATAACCTCCATATCTGATTAGGGGCAAGTTTATTAGCGAACGCTTTTGCGTAATATTCCTGTTTTGCGGTCTTTAGATCAGTGTTGAGCTTATTCCTTACAGCTTTATGCAAGTTTAGTATATTGATGTCCTTGTGCTTCAAAAAATCAGCAAAGAGATTGTGTTTTTGCCTTATTCTTTTGTACAGCTCTTTCGTAACCCACGGGTTCTTAGACTTTTTGTACCTAGAGCGGCGGACTAGAGGAAAGGCTTCATAATAGGCATCTTGAAATTTTTTTTCAGACATCGTAACAGCGACTAGGATCTTCATTAAAAACGAGTGACCAGTCCACCTCTGAAATCATGCGTCGAAAGCAATTTATAGTTTCGTCATTAACTTTCCGATAGAAAGTGTTAGCTGCGCTATTAGAAAAAGTTTTCCTCGAATGGGGCAAAAAGCGAGTCTTATCCGAAAATTGCGAGTCTTATCCGAAGGTACTGGGGTGGCGGTCGTTACCAGGTGTCGATGAGGTTTCTTTGATGTCTATTTATCCTGGGGATATGTTTATGTTGACAATTTCTAGTAAGTTATCTGTGTTTCACCGTCTCATGCACAGGAAGGTCCAGGAGCTTACCACCTGGCAGAGAGATAAGCAGCCATTCGGCCAACGCATCACCACGAATCTGACCACCAAAGCTCATGATATCTACCCTCAGTTAATGATGCCAGCAGTGGCCACGCTGTCCCTTCAAGGCTTCTTAATCTCATCCAAATCAAAACTTTCTCCTATGCCCTGCTAAGCTTGTTTTCTTTTGGAACCTTGTCTGTTACGCTTAAGGACCATCGTTGAATAAAAAGCATTTCGTTTAACTTTGCAAGCACGAAATGGTGCTTAAATTTCAAACAGTCATTTCCTGCTAGCTAAGAAAAATAAATATAACAGTCTCGCGCACGACAATAAAAATGCGTCTGCGTGGCGGCAAGTGATATTCCTCCAGAATGTGCATAAATAACAGAAATGCAGCGCGTGACGCTCCTGTAATGAGTAGCCCTACACCGTCACAAGAGAGTGGTATCACTTCAGCGCTCCTATGCCAGTGAGGATTTGGAGTGGCACGATAACTCTCGTTCCGTTTGCAACCAAAGTCTCGCATATGCACTGTGTGACAGTCGGAGTACAGTCAGACTTTTCATACTTTTCAAACGGCCACTCGAGGCAGATGAAGTATTAAAAGCAGGAATATTAGGCAGCCATTATGTCATGCTTTAGAACAAGACATTGCAGCAAATTATTCCGACCTTAATGATACAGGACTTGGCCTAACAAGGCCCCCCTCAGAGAAACTATGAAATGTGCTGACAAGCTGTGAGCATGCTTCAGGAGGACACTGTTTATACAGAAAATACCGAATATATGCAACAATTTCGGACAAAAATGTTAAAGATTGGAACATTGTAAGATACCTTTGTGGAAATATTTAAGGAAACTGCCCATTTTTCGAATATGAAGCAAAATATTTCTTTAAAGCGTTTCCACCGTTCGCATCGAACAATTCAGACTTCCATAAAAACAGATCAGGAACACTTTTGAGGACAGCAAAAACGCTAATAGAAAAAATACGCAAGACTGCTGTCGAGTAACCTGCCGACATATTGATGGTTATAGTTAAATGTTACATTATACGAAATATTTTGTTCATAAAAGGTTTCCTGTTGAAAAACGCTTTGTCCAAAATTGTTTGGTATATCGTAGCGTCAGTGTTTGTCTCATAGACGGGAACACATCAAGGCACCTGTGGTGGAAAAGGCAGCAAAGTTGCTCTTGCTTCTGTTGAGAGCTGAGGGTATGCGAATAAAATGTGCATATTACCTCTTCGGAAGTGTTCTCACCACACAGCATTCAAAAGCTGCATCTGCCTATTGGGCGGTGCCAAAGTAGCCTGTAATCACCAGCAGTCCTTCTGTGTCACGGGCGTCGGCGCTTGTTATAGCAGCAACGATGCTTGCGGGTCGACTTGACATGCTCGTAGCTCGAGTATGGAGTGCGAAGTGCGCTGTGCTCCTGAAGTAGCTCCTTTGCTTCGCGTTGATTGCATGACTTCCTAAAGGTCCTTTTTTACCGGCCGGATATTATTTCTTTCTTGTCTGACTGGTCTTTATTTTTTTTAGTGTAACCTAAAGTAGAGGATCTAGACAACAAATATAAACTATCCTGAATTGAAAAGACGTTTATTCGAGAATAGTCACCATAGTATGCATGTAGTCACTATTACTGTAAAGAGTAGCATGTGATTGAAGGCGGAACATTGTTGTAACACAAATAAACGGAGCTAATCAGATACACCCCTTGATGCACATTTTGATGCGTTCACGGGCGTGTCACGCTGTCTACGACAAAGTGAACAGTATTGGGGTGCAAAAAAGGATGCGTAAGACAAAAAATAAAAAAATCCTTGATCCCCTTTTTCAAGACAAGAAGCAAGTAGCAAGGTTTTTCCTGAAAAATAGCGATTAAGGGACGTTGGCACTGCTGCAGCTTGAAGAAGAGGATTAAGTGGACGAAAACGATAGCACGCTAACATGGTCTATTACTTTGTCTACAGCCGCATTTCCGTGAATACCCCAGTGGCACATCGTATATTTTAGTGTATTTCTAGTAGGGGACACGTCATGCTTACGTGTACCTCATCAAGTCAAGCAGAACAATGGATTTTTGCCCAGCGCACGCGGCGGGGTGCTGCCGCTCCCATCTTGAGAGTGATCTGCTTTGTTATAAATCTCATGGGGTATTGTGTAGGCGCCCAGAGAGGAGGAGAAGGGAGCCCTCAAAGGTGCCTCGGTGCGCGGCGTGGGAGCGCGCGCACGTCTAGGCCCCCCACCAACACCTGTTTGTGCTCGCCCCAGTAGTCGACTTGCACTTTTGATCTCCCCCCGGCATGTGGGATTAGCGCATTTTCTTGGCTGATTTTCTTTGTTTACGTGAGTGTGATATGCCAGATATCTTTTAAAAAGAGGTGCTGTCGCATTAATCGAACGCGGCTTATCAGCCGGCCTAGTGCTATTCCCTGTTGTTTCAGCTTGTTTGTTGTTTCTAGCCACTAAAATTAAGAATTTGATGGAGTAGAATTCTAAATTTTTTAGCCTGTAAGTACTTTTTGTAACAAAAAACGCAGTCAACTTCACATCGAGATTAGTTTTCCATTCTATTGTCCGGGGTAGCAAGGTACACAAAAAATGGCTGTGTAAGGTAACAGTGATTACTGCACTGCCTTGTCCACAGCCTAAACCTATACTCATAAAATATGACATGATGTTACTACCTGGAACGAGCCGTAGTTCCCTGCAAAATTTATAAATGCCGTCCGCAGTCCATACCGCAGTTTAAGAGTTAATAGTCCGTTAAATATTTTCTGTGTGAAGTGTTCGAGCGCACTTACTTAGTCACAGCCTGAGAAGGTATGAAATACGCTTTTACCTCTGACTCTCGGCAAACAAATAGACAAACATCGTCTTGTTGGAATGCATCACGCACAGGGTTCACTCCCTGGAAAAAACGAATATATTCTTATATTTGTTACTACAATTCAATTACGTCTCTATTATATGCTTTTCCATATGCATATGCATTTGGACAGAAGAGACGATGTGATTAAACCCGCATTTAAGGTATATCGCAAATAAACAAAAGCAGAGATGAACAACTTGCTCCACAGTTACGGCTTGAAGAGGCAGGCGACGAGAATGAAGATGGAGATATAGCATATATTAAAAAAACGAAAAAACACCTCTGCCTCTCCGAGCCACGAAGCTAAAGTGGCTAGACTTTTGAAATTTATTTGATTGTTGAACGATTGTAATGTGTATTTGGTTATTTTGTATTGGTCTCTCGTGGAAATGTTTTTGCTTATAAACACCGCCTTTATTTATTGGAAGATCAGAAGTTTCCATCAATAACAATTCTGCTAGTCTTTGTTTCCTTTGCATAGTGATTTAAGACCAATCAGTCGAAATTGGTACATTGCTGATTAGCGCGTCTCGTCATTTCGAGCTAGCGCAGACACGCACGGGCTGGCCACATGACTATGAGTCAGGCTGAACTGTCTATATTGTTACGTAAAAAGGAAGAGTATTCTCCGTTCTACCAGAAAATTATTATATAGTACTGATGATCCGGGTTTCTTGGACGTGTGTTTTTTTCTGACAGCAATCATATATGAAACACTTATAGAGCATGCATTGTATGTGACAATTTTAGTCGCTGTTTTATATTTTTGGTATTTTCATCGTAACACTTTTATCCCTGCTTGAACCAAACAGGCACACGACCACAGACATTACGCTAATGTTTTGGGCTGTTTTGGCGTAATCTGTGGCTAAGCTTCAAGTCTTCGGCTTCCAAAGTTTGGGGCGCCGAAAAAGAGGCTCGCTTTTCATTCTTGCTTTTCCTCTTGCGCTTAGGCAATCGTTTGACATCTTCACGCTGCCATTAACTTCTCTTTTCACCTTCCCAACTGCCTGTGACTTTTCCTCCAAGCATTGCGCATACTTTCTCGCGTTTCACTCCTCCTCTCCTTCAAGCCCCATAGAGTCGCCTTTTGCCTCGGCCGAGCCTCTTGCTTGGAGCAGCGCTCGCCCAACTACTATAAACCCTATTTTTTGTCATTTTACATCAACTGACCATGTCTAAATTGTTTTTCTGTCCCACCCAGCTACGCCCAGCGCTGCTCGTCCACCCTCCATTTATTTTCCTCTACCTCTTTTCCAGTTGCTGCTTTTCTTTCAACAGCAGATTCTCAGAAAAATACAATGAACCGGTCCGGTCGTCGTCTGCTCCTCTCCTCGACACTCGCTCAACGAGTATTGCCTGTGGATAGCAAGGCAGCGAAAAGCAACACAACCAGCTTCACTGAGGCAGTACGCACGCTAATGCTGACGCCATTCGTAGTCTGCGCATACGAAAATCCACATCTGATACGTTTTAGAATCTATTACATAATAAATTAGCCTGGCTTGCAAGATTATGTTTCTGAGTACTACTGTGCTTTTATCTTGAAATGCGAGCGGAAATTAATATGGTTCTTGGAGTAATTGCTGCTTTGACTAAGCGCGGGTCGTTTTCTTCTCCAGCAGGAAAAGAGGAAGAGACAAAGCACTAGGACAACTGCAGTGTGCCAATCCTGATTGCGAAATGTCTAACTTGACGCAGTGCGCAAAGGAATGTGACCACAATGGTGATAGCTTTATCGTTCGTCTTAGATTGAATGAATTTACTGAGCACTGACCACGTTTTAAATCAGCGAGGTGCAGTGTCGCGTAGCTCGACTAATGTTCCTTCATGATGGTATTGGTCGTCTATCGTTCGGACAAGATGAGTATCAGAAGGGCTTACTCTTCCACTGGAGCAGGCCTGTCTAAGTATGTAGTATTACCGTACTGTTTCTATTTCTCTTGCCCGCTTTGCAGGCGTACCAGAAAATGCGGATTTGCTGGTTCGAGCAAATTTTTTCCCACGTTGTCTCTGAGGTAATGACCCATAGACTATCACAAGAAAGCTTTCGTGTGGTTTCCACGTGACTTCCATCTCCCATATTACATGCATGAGGAGCGACCTAGGTAAGTTGTATTTTTTTTAAATAGGTGTGCTCAGTCTCCCTCGTTCAGCGCATTTCGCAAAATTGTGCGAGCTGACTTTGCATGGAGTATTTATTTACATACAGACAAAAACTTCCTTCAAAGTTGTATTGAAGTCCATAAGGGGAATATGGTCCCACGTGTGCTATAACTCTGCTCAAACAAAAAGGCGAGAAATCAGCTTAATGTGTTTATGAGAGCGTGACACCACAAATTAAGATTAGAAATTAGCCACTCTACGGAAAGCGAGATTGGGAATTTTAATTTCATATTTTCAATTAATGCGGTGGTAGTTCATAAGCATCATCAAGAAATTATTCCATCCAAATTTTTTCAAATATCTTCTCGACACTGTTGAACAAAAAACTCAGTGTGTTTTAGCTTTGTATTTTCCCTGCGATTGTCGTACTTACGCTGAAGATCGCGCCATGCACCTCTTCTCAGATGCGACGTAAAGTGAGGTTATGGTGCAATAGCTTGTTAGCGAATTTGTTTCAAGGCATTGCAACAGTTTTCTTGCAAAGGAGTGGAACGATTAATGCCGATCAGACTCATTAGTGAAGTGGCTCCACGAACATTGCATTTCGGGTTGTGTTGGCAGCAGAGATACCATAAATTTTCTTCCCTGAATCTCTAATTCCCTCCTTTTTTGAATGTGCCCTAGTAGCTTATAAGTAAAATGTTACATATACAAGCTAAGTTTGGTGGAAAGGAAGCACGAAGGGTTTGATAAAACGCCATGATTGATTTTTATGCTCCTTTAAAGTAATTCACTTTAAGCGACAACTTAATGGAAGTGTTATCCTCCTAGTGACAAGCACTACAAATTAAATAAGAAAATAAAACATTCCCCAACGCACCTTGGTTCCGGTGACTGTTGGATCTTTTATATGTTAGTCAAACAAGCGCCTCATTTTCTTTGCCTTGCCTGACAATTGTTTAACGACGGTCTCGGTTCTGGCAGTCTTGATGCCATAGGCAGCATAAGAGGGTTCTCGCAGAGCTTCCGCCGTAGCCGTTAGATGACGTTCCACTCCACAATCTCGGTAATACAGGACGTACTACGTCCGCCGCTATGGACGAGGGTGGCGCTGGTGAACACTGTCAACGTTCGCTTACACGCAAAACATAAATACCCCCGAGAACAGCAGATTGGACAGCCGTCACCGTAGCTCAAATGGCAGAGCACCGGACACGATATTCAGAGGTCATGGGTTCGGATCTCACCAGCGGAATAGTTGTTTATTTTCTGCTGCTTTAAAGTAATTTTCTTTAAGAGACAGAATAATCGAAGTATTATCCTTCTATTGATCAGCTCTACAAATAAAAAAAAATAGAAATATTCCCCGCGCACTTTGCTTCCAGTGACTGCTCGCTTTCTACACACACACACACACACACACACACACACACACACACACACACACACACACACACACACACACACACACACACACACACACACACACACACACACACACACACACACACACACACACACACACACACACACACACACACACACACACACACACACACACACACACACACACACACACACACACACACACACACACACACACACACACACACACACACACACACACACACACACACACACACACACACACACACACACACACACACACACACACACACACACACACACACACACACACACACACACACACACACACACACACACACACACACACACACACACACACACACACACACACACACACACACACACACACACACACACACACACACACACACACACACACACACACACACACACACACACACACACACACACACACACACACACACACACACACACACACACACACACACACACACACACACACACACACACACACACACACACACACACACACACACACACACACACACACACACACACACACACACACACACACACACACACACACACACACACACACACACACACACACACACACACACACACACACACACACACACACACACACACACACACACACACACACACACACACACACACACACACACACACACACACACACACACACACACACACACACACACACACACACACACACACACACACACACACACACACACACACACACACACACACACACACACACACACACACACACACACACACACACACACACACACACACACACACACACACACACACACACACACACACACACACACACACACACACACACACACACACACACACACACACACACACACACACACACACACACACACACACACACACACACACACACACACACACACACACACACACACACACACACACACACACACACACACACACACACACACACACACACACACACACACACACATATATATATTCGCAATGCTAGTTTCGCGCAAACATACCGAAGTCAGAACTCGAAAACTGAGGTCCATTGTCCGTGCAAACTTGTAACAGGACGCCATGTCTTGCGAACAAAACGCAAGGTTGGGTCAGAGACCCACTTCCAACGCATTTCCCACTTTTCCGATTTCCCACTACCGGCCGGTTACCCAACGGCTTCCTCAAATTGGGTACAAGCTATGTCCCGGCCTGGTGCTCGGGTTACTAGGGTTTTATGGCTTGGCGAAGGAGCCTCCGCCTTCAAATCCCGTCACTGTGCCCGTGGAAAAGAGAGGCAGAGACAGAGTCCGAAACAAATCACCTCAAAAGCAAGCATTTCACCCTAAAGAAGCCGAGCACCAGGCAGGAGAAAGCTTGAACCCATTGTATCACCGGTGGGTACCCCGCGGCATTGGGGATCGAACCCGCACCTACCGCATGCGAGGCGGATGCTCAACCTCTTGGCCATTGCTGCGGTTTAGTCCTCCCCTCACCTCAGCCGAGTACTGAGTGGCTGATGCGAAAACTAAACAACTTGGCTGAGTGTTCGAAAGTGGTTATGCCCCTAGTGTGCAGCGGGGTTTGCGGAGCCCCTTCTAAGCGCACAGCCCTGATGTAGCCGGGTACCGAACCGGGGGACGCTTGTACCCATTCTTACCAGTGGCTAGCCGGAGGTGGGTTGTACCAATTTTTTGGAAACCGGTGTTTAACCGGCCGGCAGCGGCAGTCGAACCCTACACCTCCCGAAGCCGAGGCGGGCGCTCTACCACGAAGCCACGGCTACCCTGCTACATCTTTGCTTGGCGCCTCATTTTGTCAATTTTTCTTTCCGCATGTGTCTGTGTTAATATTTTTTTCTTTTAAAGAGTCTTTCTTTTAAAGAATTTTTGTATTAATAATTTTTTCTGCTCTTTTCCTCTTTCGGGCTGTCTTCCAAATTCCTCTGTGCCTTCTCATTACATACTCGGGCTTATCTCAGTATTTTTATTTATTTAATTTTTTTCCTTCAACGGCCGCCTCCATTTCACGGGAAGCGCTCTGGCGGACACGGATTGAAACGGCCCACTATATCTATGGCAATAAAGGCGCCAGGATGTCTGGTAGAAAAACCAGACAGAAGAGCCAAACGAAGTGAAGCATAAATACGCATATGGCACAGTCGCAGGATGGCGCTGCGGCGCTTAACAAGTGTCTCTAGAGCGAGTCTCCAGCAAGTATCTAAGAATACCTGATACGGGCCGCTCGCTCGGACCAGGCGGCGTCTTGCGGGGGAGTAGTGGGGGGAGGCAGGTGCCGCCTCTAGGTGCGCCGAGAGCCGTGCTTAACGCTCCTTTTCCTTTTCCATCACTCTTCAAATTCGTTCCCTTTTCAATACTTTAATATTTCCACCTCCCCATTTATCAATGTGTTTTTTTGGGTTTGTTTTATTTAGAAGCGGCCCCTGTGAGAGGTTTTGTGTGGTTCATTTTACTGTCCCTTGCCCTCATTTTAAAATTTTGCTTTTGGGGTGGTGGAGATTATAACTCCTCACTCGTTCTGTGTCCTTATATTTACAAAACTGTTTGATTGTAAATCTGCCCTGACAAAGGGAATACTTTTCCCAAAACTGTTTGCAAAATAATACTTTAAAAGGAACAGTCACGCTTGCAATAATGCTACATACACACACGCTCACACACGCATGTATATATATATATATATATATATATATATATATATATATATATATATATATATATATATATATATATATATATATATATATATATATATATATATATATATATATATATAGAGAGAGAGAGAGAGAGAGAGAGAGAGAGATAGGGAAGAGAAAGAGTCTTCTCAGGTAATAAAGTTCTTTTCAGACAAGCAGATAAAATCTCAAAAGCGAAGGGTGTGAGGAAGAAAAATGTGTTCCGTGAACATGTATTGCTCGTGTTTTACCAGAGGAGCACCAAGCCAATCGTAGAAAAAAGACAGTGATGAAGTTAACAAACGATACCTAGGATTCTAATTTTTGCTGACGGTATTTCTTGTCACTCAAGAGAAGAATTACAGATCATCATTCAACGCATCTCAGGTACAATTACGCAGAAAATAATACCGCAGTATTATTCCGTAGAACTGCCGCAACAAATAATTGCATCTAGCAGATACTGCTGAATAAGCCACACTAGTGATTGGTAAACAGAGACTTGAAGTCAATTAAATGTAACCGCAAAGAGGTATCGAAAGAAGTTGGTAAGAACAACGCTGAGAGGGAGGACCAAAAGTACTTGTCATTAAATGAAGGGGGGGGGGGGGATAGCGTCGCTGCTATCAAGACCGGAACGCACACATTGCGATTTAGAAGCTAACGATTACTCCGAAAGCATTTCTTCTGGCAGCTGTCGCTTTGAGATGATACATGTCTCTTTACCATCTCAAAGTGTCTCTAAATTCTCTAAACTATGGTATTGACGATTTCTTAACTTGAAGACATGAGTTTTACTGAGGCACCACTCCTACAGCACTAATCGGTGAAGGTTTTAGGCAAGTAAGTGAGTGTGCATGGGTGCCATTCCTATCGCATTAATCTGCGAGAGATTTTGACAGATCGCCTGTTTGAAGAATTCCCAGCTGTTCGTTTCCCGTAGAAGTATTTCTGAGTAAAACACTGCAAACAATGAAACTTTCGATATTAGACGCTATTCGTAAATGATACGACCTTCCTCGAATAGAGAAGTCAGAATATTGCTTTTACAGCCTTTTTTCTGAGACTCCTTAATGTTAACTTTTTGCCCTAGCTTCGAAGGATATAAAGTGATTTAATGCAGAGAGCTACAGAGAATGCTTTCTCTTCTATATGCTGTTTTATCTTTTGCTCCCCTGCAAGATGCGGCACTGAGCGCAAGCATTAGCATTTCACATTCCTTTATTCCGTCGGCCTCCGCACCCCGCCCCGAAAGGTCCCCCGAAAGGTCGCTCCCGGACGATATTTAGGACCTGCGTTGCAGATACCGCATTGCTTCATTCCGTTGACGTATCTGCAACGCGGTTCGTAAATATCGCCCGGGAACGACGTTTTGAGGGACAACTGCAAATTTCATTACCAAGTAGGTTTGAATAAAGATATGATTAAAGCAGCTGAAAACTACCGATGCTGACTACAAAATGGGAGGTTCATTTGAAAAAGAAGCGCAGAAAATATTGTGAAATTATTGTGAATTGTTGAAGTCGGATAATGAATTCTGAGTTTTTTTTCTCAAATAAACCGTTGCTTAATAGACGGCGCCTGTAGAACAGTTTCTGCGTCTTTTGTGGCTGCGCTCTATCTTATCGAAGCAAGATGCACGAGCTAGCTCGATTTTAATTTGCTGCCTACTTGGAAAAGGTTTTCATAGCTATGTTTTAGTAAGAGGAAGCCAGAACTGCATCCAATCTTACAGTGATTCCCATCTCTCACTTTCTCTCTATGCTTTCGTTGCTCCCTTCCAACCTTAAGTATCCCTCCTCCAGCCTTAAGCGGAAGCCTTGGAGGAGGCCGAATTGCGGTATGCGGACGATGTCATGCTCCGATAACAGACCTGGCATGCTGTTTATACTATGGTGTGGGGTTATGGTCATGGAAGTAGCTGATGCAAAGTGGCAGTCGTGCGGTGGCGTCGTCCCTTTTAGGCACATGTAGGTAGCCATGCTACTTATAATTGAGGAGGGCGTCGTTGTGCTGTTTCTCGGAAACTTCAAAAAGTATGTCACCAGAGGAGAGTTTTTGGCTTTGTTGTTTTTCTAGATCAATTTTCCGAAAGTATTAGCAATCAGGCAGACAGGCATTGAGGTTACTAGAGCATTTTCATAGGGGTAGTGTAAAATGAGGAAGTGTGCTATGTGTTCGAAGTGCGAGTGTCATCGAGATACGTATCGGTGCGGGAGCGTTTCAGGTACTCCACCTTACAAACTTTCTCCACAGAGCGGATGAGAGCTTCCACATGGGGGCTAGTGGTCCGTGGCGGCGCCAAGCGGCGTCACCATGAAACTGCATGTGCCCTTGCGGTTTCGTCAGGTTTGTAAACTCTCCGGAATTAGGACTTAATATTGTTACCAAAATAACAGAATTAGTATTCTTGATTTGTTCATTGAATATGCAAATTTGTCTTTTTCGCGCTTTCCTTTACCCCTAGCTGTAGTTATTGTAGTTATTTTTACCGCATTTTTTATGATCGAGTTCACTTTCCCATCAGCCAGCAAAAGCGACGTTAGTTGGAAAACAAACGATAATTTAATGAAACAGTTTGGCTAGGAGAGGTACCACCATAAGCCACCATACTGCCGCCGTATCCACTTCGGCTGTGAAGTTGGTGGTCCACCTGCCTCGTAGGCTGCTGTATGGGTGCCCCCTGCCTGAGTCTTGATCGTGACTTTTCACCCACAAGACCGACACCGATAACGCGGACGCTGGATATTCAGGGCAGTTAGGCCTTTAACGCTGGGGTTTCAAAAATTAAATTTCAAACGGTGCCCGTTTCCTAAAGTAGTCTTTAAATCTAGAGCAGTTCTCACAAGGAAAGCGTATACCTACGATAGCGCACAGCAAAAGCGATCAAACGGGACCAGCCGAGTGGGTCACCATGCGGGGCGAGCCGGTGGCGCAACCATCGTACCGACCACGCCCCGAATATATACAGCGCTACCGCAGCACCGATTGCGGAGTAGATCCCAAAGCGGCAGACTAGTAGGTCTCACGGCGGCGGCGAAATGGGAGACTAGCAATAATTTCTAGGGACCATATAGATACTAAACGAGGAACAGGCGCCAGCTGACGTGACAGCCACGATACGCCTTTATCTCCGCTTGCTGTTGTGCCGCGAAATGCGGGCACGCCTTAGAAATTGAGTTTCATTGCGTATGCACACGCCGAGATGAAAATAAGGACCACGTGAAAAATACAGGGGCAGACAAAGGCCTTGGTCTGCAAATGTCAGGCCATATTTTTTATCTTTATTACGGTCTCATTTTGTTTTGCGCTGAAGTGGGCATTCCTTCATTTTAGCACGTCTAGATACTTAGGGTGTAGACATATTTTTGTTGATTTCTCTTTATGTTGCTGAAAAATACAATTTTTCGCATCAATTATATCGCCGCAGGAGAATGCCAGCACTAATACTCATATGTATAATTTTCTGATACTGTAACCATTTCTGTCGCAAAGATACTTATGATTGGTTTTCGTGAAGAAAAGGTTGCTCGCGGTCAGGCGTGACCGTATTCTATTTTTTGCACAGCACAAATATGGTTCAAAGTGGATGTCTCCCCTTTGTTTCTGCCAAAAACCTGCATTTAGTGCTGCTTTTTCCTTCACTGTTCGAAACAGTATATAGCTTAGGAAGGGACAAAAACCCACACAGTTCGAAATATCAAAGATACCTCGCTAGTTTCAAAAGAAAAATAAATTCCTGACTTTTATAACGGCCTCTGTCAACGACACACGTAAAAAAGCATATATGAAAGTGGACTGTGTTTGAAAGGACACCTTGCCATTTCGGAAGACGTTCGCTGGTTCGTGAGGGCAGTGATATTTTCTGGATCAATACCGGTAGTTTTGTTCTAGTTGTACAGCCTGTCTGTTGCGATTTCGGGATCACTCGCGATTGGTCTGGAATGTGCTTGCTGTTGCACCCCATGTACCTTGGTGCGCCTTCTCTGAAATGTCGCTTTAAATCTGCAAACCAAATATCAGAAAATTATCAGTCTAGCCCTTTATAAGCATTTTGATTATAAAGTTGCTTCGGGTTGGAGAATTTGTGCTCTAACAAGCTGAAGATTAGCAAAGACGTCTCGTGAAATAGGAGTCGCCATCTCTTAAGTTCTTCTATCAAGATTGAACAATTGGCTTCGCACTTTCTAGAGGCAGTATTTCTACGCACATCTTTTGGCACAAAAAATGACAGATAGTGGTCACAACAATCAATTCTGTGCGATAATAGTATTTTAACAGAATTTTCATGCACGAATGGCTAAATTGCGTTTATATTTCGGAAGCATAAAAGGCATTCCTGAATTCTAAATTGTAGAACACAGATTTTTTTCCCCACCGGGTTACGCGTTGGTGTGAAAGGCCTAATTGTTTGGCATAAAAGTTAGTCACATCTTGTCCTGCGATTAAGCTTCGCAGATGTCGGCGACGTCGATGAATTCTCAATTATCGAGCGAATTTTCTTCTCCGTGTGTGACACGTTTCAGCTAAAAGCCTTATCTTGTAACACTGCAGGATATATATTAACGCCATTGCCGGAGGTCCATTTAATTACTGTTAGCGCTATTGCACAAGGGACACATGTATGATTCAGGTGGCTATACTCTATGTGAAACGACTAGCATGCACTATTCAATGAGAAAGGCAGGCCTGGGGTTTTAGTATATCAACTCTGCCCTCGAATTCACCGTCTTGTGCTTTGTTTATTTACATGGGAGGAGCGTAATAGGCTACAGGGATCGTAATGATAATTTCATGCATACCAAATTATTGAGAATCAAGGATTTTTTATTATAATTGTGAGAGATATTTTTCTTAACCCTCAAAACTAATCCGACTGCTTTTCGGGGAAATTTTTTCAAACTGCACTCAGATAAAATTACGCACAAAACGGTTGCTGACAGATATGATATTTTGTCTAAAGCTTACAATAACAGCCTAATAAACTTAGATATGTACTGATTCTGTTTCAGAGTGCAAACATATTTCTTATACGTCGTAAAGCACGTATAGATATGAAAGGTTTAAAATTCGAAGCGTGAAAATAACATGCTCGGGAATTGAGGCCCAAAATGCTCGACGGATGCATAAAATTATTTGGAGTTTTCTGTTTTGGGCTGAAAAACTTAAAAACTTCTGAAGAGAAGCTCGTAAAGTGCTAACATATTGTTACGCGGCCCGAAGCCTAGGTAGGCACAAGGAAGACCGGAGCACAGGGCACAGATCACAGCGAACACCGAGCGGATAGCGCGCACACACCGGATACTTCCTCGTCGTCTTTACGAAGATTATTCGTTGCACGGTCTCCCCCCGGCCGAAAAGGCACCGTCTCGGTGTGCATCAGGGCAGTGAAGGGGACTGCGAGACGTAAGGCTTTAGTCTCGAAACATGCACAGCATCAGTCCGATGCGGAGAGGACGTGGCACTGGGGAAGGCTGGAGCGATCTCATATGAGATTGCGGTGACTTGAAGCAAAACGTGGTACGGGCCGATATAGCGGGACAGAAGTTTTTCAGAGAGCCCCACGCGGTGATATGGCGACCAAAGCAGGACGAGGGAGCCAGGGGAGAAAGAGACCATACGGTGACGGCGGTTGTAGAATTCCTGCTGAGGGTCTGGGAAGCGAGTAGCCGGAAGCGTGCAAGTTGGCGGGTGTGTTTAGCGCGAGCAATGGCGTCGTGGGCGTAAGCAGATGGCGGAACAGTAGAAGTAGGAAGCAGCGTGTCCAGAGGCAGCAGGGCCTCGCGGCCGTACAAAAGATAAAAAGGGGAGCAACCGGAAGTGTCATGGCGGGAGGAGTTGTAGGCGAAAGTCACATAGGTGAGAACGATACCCCAGTCGCGTTGGTCCGGAGAAACGTACATAGCCAGCATATCGGTTGGAGTGCGGTTGAGGCGTTCTGTGAGGCCGTTTGTCTGCGGGTGGTAGGCGGTGGTGAGCATGTGTTTTGTAGAGCACGACCAAAGAATGTCAGCGACAACTCTGGACCGAAAGTATTAGCCTCGCTTGGTAAGAAGTTGACAGGGAGCACCATGATGTAGGACGAGGTCGGTCAAAAAAACCGGCAACATCAGTAGCAGTACGAGTGGGGAGTGCCCGCGTGATTTCGTAACGAGTAGTGTGGCCGGTGGCAGTAGCTAGCCACCTGTTTTCCGACGTGGATTCCGGAAACGGTCGGAAAACGTATAAGCCGACGCGATGAAATAGTTCTGGTGGGACGTCAATGGGCTGAAGCAGACTGGGTGGCAGAGTGCTGGGGTGTTTCCGGCACTCCTCGCAGGCAGCAACATAGCGGCGTACACAGCAGGAGAGGAGGGGCCAAAAGAACCGATGACGCACGCGGTCGTAAGTACGGGAGACACCTAAGTCACAAGCATTGGGGAGATCATGCAGCTCTTGGAGGATAGCAGTGCGAAGGTGTTTGGGCACAACGAGGAGGAGATCTGGGTTAGCTTGGTTAAGGCTCCTGCGGTATAAAACTTAATCACGGAGCACAAAGTGGCACACAGGAGGGTCGAATGGGGCGGTATGGAGGTGGTCGATAATTGAGCGCAGCCCGGCATCGTGGAGCTGCTCTTCAGCCATGTTCGCGAGGGCAGAGAGAGAGCACAGAACGTCCTCGCTGTCAGTGCAGGGATTGTCGCACGGGCCAACGGGGTAACGGTAAAGGCAGTCGGCATCGGCGTGCAAGCGCCCAGACTTGTAGAGTACGGAGTAATAGTAGTGCTGCAGGCTCAGTGCCCAACGACCAAGCCGTCCTATAGGGTCTTTCAAGGAAGAGAGCCAGCACAACGCATGGTGGTCAGTGACACCTGTATATGGGCGGCCGTATAAATATGGTCGGAATTTCCCAAGCGCTCAGGCAAGGGCTAAACACTCACGTCGGTAATTGAGTAATTGCGCCCCGGGGCAGAGAGGAGGCGGCTGACGTAGGTGACGGTGCTGTCCGGATTGCCTCTGGCAGAAAATAGCGCTGATGCCGTAGCCTCTGCCGTCAGTGCGGATTTCAGTAAGGCCATTATGGTAGTAGGCCTGGCCTGACGACCGCTTCGGAGCTGCGTGGCGTAGAGATCGTCTATCCCGACACCTCCACCAAAGATGTTACTTGGCCCGAAGTCTAGGCAGGCACAAGGACCACCGGAGCACAGGGCACAGGGCACAGAGAACACTGAGCGGATAGCGCGCACACACCGGGCACTTCCTCCACGTCGTCTTTACGATGATTATTCGTTGCAATATAGTTCTGAAATAGAAACGATATCTTTCTTCCTGTGTAATTTAGAGAGCTATTCCTAGCAAAGTGTTTCTTTGGTGGAAATACCTGCTCCATGTGTCAGAGTACACCTGAGAACTATCTTCTAGTTCTCCCTCTGGCTCTCCTGTGCACGTCATGATAGGTGTGGTTGTGCCGGAAGGAGACTGAAAGAAAGCAAGCACGTTATAATGTGATAGTCCTGTCCACCTGACCATCTCATTGAGAGATTTATTGGCAGGTGTTTTAGGGATGCGATGGAGTGATCCTTTTGCATCATATTTCGTATATATGACGAAATATCGAAAGCTTTAGACCTGATTTTATCCATCATATACAGCGTGGGCGTAGTGTGATGCGTGAACTGAAAGATCCCTTATTCACTATCCAGATGTTGAGAACAGTAACCATAAGTGCCAGAGAACGGGTATCTTTCACTATGGGCCAAATCTGGTTTTTGGCTTCAGCTTAGTCATGTCATTATATTGGCTATTCGGCGAGATTACTCCTAAAGGAATGTAACATAGGAATTACCGAAGTTGTCGCTGCCACGGCTTCGCCCAGCAGCAGCTGGCAGCTGGCAAATTTCGAGGAAACTTTTAAAGATAATTGCTTATCGCTCGACGTTTCGGCAGGTTTGGTCTAACAACTAGCATATCTATAGAGGGACGGTGTGAAGATTGCCAACCGCAGGCACTTGGAGAGAGAGCAGATTGTCAGGAACCCTCCCCCCCCCCTCCCCGGAGGACTCTCGGGCAGAAAGATTGGACTAGGCGATAGATGTACCCACACAGACGCACATTTAATACACCATACGTGACACAAACACTAGCACACAAAACTAACGATCAGAACTAACCCAACTAACAAACAAAACTAACACAAAACACAGGCTACCAATACACATGACACAAGAACACTGCTACTAGCCTCTATTACTAGCGTTCTACTATTAGCGGTCGGTGCGTTCGTGCTCATGGTTCGGTGCTGATGCAACGTTGCGTGGGTCCAGTAGCCGGTATCGAGGTAACGTTCGAAGTGCTCAGGCTGGCGTCGCTGGCGGCGTCGTTGACTGAGTCGTACAAGCTCCTGTTGCAAACGCTCGTGGAGGTGAAGCTGGCGATGTTGGTGTTGTGTGCACCACAAGAATAGGTGGCAACAGCGATGGAGGCATCCCTGGCCGTAGCAGGTGGTTGAGGGCTCAGGAACGGCAGGAAATCCACGGTGCGACGCCGTAGAACTCGAGATCTCCGGAGCAGTAGCCGGCAGTGTCCTCTTCCAGCCGGAACCTCCGCTTCTCTGTTCTTCCCCCGTGCCTTTCTCTCTCTCGCGCTTTTATAGCCATGGGGCTGGTCCACGTCATCCTTGTCGTCGTCCTCTTCCTCTTCTCTCCTCCACCAATCATCCCTTCCCACCTCACCGAATACTTCTTTTTTATTTTCTTTATTCTTCGGTTAATACACGTCATCCTTATCGCCATCATCGCCCTCTTCTTCAAACGTCTTTCGTTCATACGTTCCTTTCATACTCTCTATTATATGCGACAAAGATGCACATGGACAAGTCTCGATTTGCGAATGCAACTCTAGCGCCTAACTATGGCTCTAAACAGGAAAAAAAAGAGGCAGACAAATGATAAGAAAGCCTTCATTGTACATTCAAAACGTCTGACACGACCGAGTGCCGCATGCCATTCCAGCGGCTGAAAACTATATTTCTTTCGTGCATCGAGCCCAAGGAGTACAGCTGGCAGATGCGTCTTTTCTACTAAAAATTTAAACTGCTTCAATGAGTCCCACGGAATGTATAGATCATCAGTTTATTTTCCGTGATGCACATTATGAAATCAAAATCTCTGCAGGGTACACTTAAGAGCAATATTAGTTCGTGCGTAAAGATTTGTGTGAAGAGCGAATAAACCCAGCTAGACACAAAGAATCTAACCGACGCAGGCTCTAAAAACATAGCTAAGTTGACCTAGTTTTCATTTTAGGATATGACTTCGAAGGAATTCAAAGCATTCATAATTATACGTTTAATTTAATAATTTAACTCTTACCTCAACGTCTTTAGTGAGAGCGTCGCAAATATAATAGGTCCTGACTGTTAACTTAAATGCTGAACAAACCAAATGATTAATTGCGAACCAATTGGTAAACGTCTAAATTGAAATTTGTCATGCTACATTAAGGCACAGTTCTTATTACGCGTTACGCTTTTTCCATGTATAATGCAACATGAAATTTGTGCTTTGGTTGGGAGCTCTTTCGCCTTAGATGCCCTTGCGCCATAAAAACTTTTCATCATCATCATTATTACCAGAATTCCTGCTTCGAGTGTTGCCTTGGCAATGCCCTTAACATATGTTCACTAATGTACACAGCAGACGGGTGAAATTGCTCCGCTACGAATATCCCATGACAGAGGAAACAGGGCAAGAAAATTAGGCACTCCCGAAATTTACCCCGACATTGTTCGATTATCCGCTCACTCTAAAGAGACAGTGAGGATGGTTCAGCCAAGAGTTGAGATGAACGCCCTAAACTATCATTTGAGCAGATTAGGGCAGTTTAATGTGCTGTGCCGCGCCATTCGCAATGGAGACCCCAATCAATTTGCACTTTCAAGCGCCTGTAGGTGACGCGGCGGCATCGTCGTCATGGGCTTTTTGACGTGACGCCGTCGGAGGAGGGCGTTTTTTCGGGGCTCCAGCAACTTTGTCTGAAGCTAAGGGCTTTTTGGTATTTGCTTTTGTACATGCTGTAGGGGCGGTAGTTTTAAACAACGCTAGGGGTGGGAAGGCTAGCGGAAGTGTGTGTGCCGTAGGTCTTTGTGTAGGCATTTTGGCGGGCTTTTACGCTACGTAGTGGCCCGGACGTTGGGTTGTCAAGCTAGGAAAGTCGAGGTAGACGGGGAGCTATTGCAGTGTCCAGGAGTGCCGACGTTGGTGTTATTTAGTCGAGACCGAGTTCAGGAGCTTAACCAAGGCGGAGGGGGCTAACTTCTTGTGCAGGATATGTAAGCGTTTTGTGGAGGCCGTTCGGACGTTGAAAGGGGAATGAGCAGCTAGGATTAAGGAACTCAAAGGGGTCCTGAAGGTGGATCGAGTGGAACGGGTTAAGCTAGAAACTCAGGTCGCCGAGTAGCTTAAGAGGGAGAGGGCTAAGGCCGACCTGTCGGAGCGAATTGCGGGCGAGCTTAAAGAGGAGCAGGAAAATCGGGCCCAACTAGAAGCGCAGATAGAAGCACTCAAGTCGCGGCCGGCAGGTCACCCCGGTTCGGAGCAGTGTCAGACGGTGCACAAGGACAGCGGGGAAAACCTAAAGTAGGGTCGTTTTTCCTACGGCACTGCTGCTTAGCAGGCTTTCTGTGGGGAATACAGAACGGTAAAAACGAGCACGGTGACGCGCAGCAATAGCGTACGGCGGCTAGAGAGACAGCTAGCACGATCCGCAGGGCAACAGTCACATTTAGGAAGCGAACGGTTAGAGCGCAGAAGGGTTCTGGTAGTCGGTGACTCGAACGTAGCGAGGGTTTAGGAAGGCGTTTTGACGGCAGTGAAGGTGGACAGGCGGGTGCAGGTGGAGGCCCAGTCAGGGAAGTGCATAATAGATGCAATGACCAAAACCCAGGAGGTGTTAAGGGACAACATGGATGGCGAAAACCTTGTCGTTGTCCATGCTGGTCTCAACGACGTGCAGAAAGGGAGGAGCCAGAACCTCGAGAATCGGTTATAAGTGGAGATGGGTAAACTTAGAGAGGCCAATGAGAGTATGCATGTGACCATACGCCAAATCCTAGACGTCCAGAGACAGTCTAGAGGAATGGAAAGGAGGGTTGTTGAGGCTAACCATGCAATTTTAATGAGTCGACGACTAAGATACAGATAAAGGAAGTTAAGAGGGACGTGTAGGAGGTCTGCTCCCACCCTTTTGCACAGGATGGCATTCACTACGGTGATGTCATTGGCAAGAGGTTAAGGAATAGGATCGGTCGCCAGGCAACAGCGTTTTTTGGGGGACCCGTAGCTCTGAGGGAACCAAAGTACAGAATGAAGAACTAAGCTCAAAGAAACGATGAAACCATAGGAGAACAAATAGAAACATTAGGGCCATAATAATTCAGATATAGGTTGTATTAACAAGCAAGGTGGAAGGAATAGGCTGAAATGAAAGGGAATAGAAGAACAGTTAAGACAGGAGGAATTAATAGTATATGGTTTAGTTGAAACACATCTTAGAGACATGGAGCAACCGCGGTGTAACACCAGACTAGATATGACAATATTGCAATAGAACAGATGGCAGCAGAAAGGAAGTTGGAAATGGGGCATTAATTCATAAAACTATGAATTTTTGAAAGTGTTAAGGTGGGATGCAAGGAACAGTTATGGCTAAAAGAAAAAGCTGCAGGGGAACAAACATTCCTTGGCTTTGTGTACCTGTGGACAGGAGCTAATACCAAAGAGGAAAACAGGAAAATAGTAGAATGTATTACAAGTGACATTGATGAGATAGGAGCAAAGGGCGATATAATTATATTAGGCGACATGAATGCACAAATAGATGACTTGGAAGGGTGCACAGATTCGACGGGAAGCATGCGGCTGGATATTTGTGACTGGCATGATTTAGTTGCAACCAGCAGTACCGAGAAGTGTGAAGGGCTCATAACATGGCAGGCAGGGAGTCTGCATTCTACGATAGAGTATTCACTTATGTCACATACGATGTATAAAAGATTAGGGGTAGCGGGCATAGATGAACATAGTTCCAGAAGTCAAGGTAGTGACTACAAACGTATCAAGATGAGTTTCAGAAGAGAAACTAATGTAGGACTGAAGAAGGATGAACAATTAGAGGAAAAATTTTAGTCAGCAAAACAATTGGAAGCAGCAGTCAAACAAATTGTGAAAGTAATTTTTGAGGATAATGAAACAGAGTGGAATTATATCAAATTAACTAGGTTACTTGCTTGAGCTAGCTAGCTAAACTGCGAGCCAGAGTCAAGCCAAAAAGGAAAAGACGCAAACCCAAGATTTGGTAAGATGAGGGGGTCAAGAAGGCGATAGAGAAAGGTCACGAAGTGTCCAGGGAACACAGATATTCTAAGAAGAGGGGTGATCCAGGAGCTGAAGTAGACAGAAAATGGGATACCTTCATAAAGTGTAGAAGGGAAGCATGATATTTGATTAATGAGAAAAGTAGAAGAAAAGGTGCCCAATGGATGTCGAAAGTAAATAAAAAGGACAGAAAAGCAGCTCAGAAATTCTGGAAACATCTAAATACAATGAGTAATAATACTAGGCCAGAGCAAAGGGTTATTGTTTCAGATTAGGGTATTTGATTAGAAGGAGATGAAGCAATGAAACACATAGGAAGAAGGATGACAGAAAAATTCGGAGAAAGAAATGTTGCACATAATTTATCGAACGAAGATAGACCGGTTACTGCAATTGCTTCACTTGAGCAAAGAGAGTGGGAAAGGGCAGAGAAGAAGGTTCCTAGTGGCATGTCGACAGGACCTGGTGGTATTCCGATAATGTTAGTAAAGAAGCTAGGACCAAAATTGAAGCAGACATTAATAGAGGAAGTGAACAATATAATAGTGGGTGGCAAAGCCTCCGATGAATGCCGATTAAGTAGAATAAAAATGGTATATAAGGAAAAGTGTGACAAAGCTGATATTACAGGGGACTAACTCGATATCTCATCATAAGAGCTGCTTGATAATGTGTCATCCGCTATACACAGGCGTGACAGGGTGGGACGCAAAGGCGGTGGTATCCTAGTTTTCGTTAATCGAGCCAAGTCTTCATTTACTATTGATATTGAAATCCGCCATGAAATCCTCAGCGTAAACATGTCCCTTCCTGGAAGCTCTATCATACTCATCGCGTGCTATCGAGCACCTGATTGTGATCTTTCCTTCGTCAACGAACTGCACTCGGTACATCTCGACTTAAACAGCCGCTTTCCAGAGAAAATTTTGTACTTTGTGGCGATTTCAATTACCCAGACACTATTTGGGATAATTTAACCGCCGCTTCTCGACAATGCAAAGAATTCATTGATTTTGCACTTTTGTTTAACGTCACCCAGACAGTTAACATGCCAACTATGATCAGCAACACGCTTGGCCTGGGTTTTGTTTCGAATCCAGAAGTGATCCGCTCAATGTCTTCTAAAAACAGTTTCAGCGATCACAACTTAAAGTTATTTAATGTAGCAGTGCCGAAGCCACTTCGCTACCTTTCCACTAAAGTTATCCGTGATTATCAGAGGGCAAATTCTCCCTCTTAAAAATGCCCAAATGGACAACTTCTTCCACACTTTCCAACAGCTTGCTTCTTCAAGAACTGTCAACCAAAAGTGGTTATTATTCAAGCGGAAAATTTTGACATTAACTGAAACCCATGTCCCAGTCATTTCTATTCGTGGCGATGCAAGTAAGCCATGGTTCAGTCGTACCCTAAAGAGGCAGTGACGTAAGAAAAAAAACGCATTTTCACACTGGTAAGCAATCCAACTGAGCCTTCAGGTGGGAAAAAAATATCTCACGTGTCTCAAAGACTATGTACGCCTACTGAAGCAGCCCAAAAGAAAGTTCTTCCACCAGTGTACTCTGCACATAACAAAAGTTCCAAAAAGTTTTGGAGTCTTCTTTCCGCGGTTAGTCATCATACGCACAACATATCACTTTCTAACTCGGATGGTTCACATCTGCTGTCGGACGAACGATCCGATGTAATGAACTCATACTTTTTTTCCGTTTATACTCATGAGTCGAAAGATAATATTCCCAACTTTCCTGGTACATGATTTTCACAGTCACTGCGGAAGGCGTAGAAAAGCTTATCGGAAAACTAAAATGATCAAGTAGCGCCGGTACTCATGGCATTTCTGCCAAAGTACTTAAAGCCACCGAAGTCGCAACCAGTAATACATTGCATGTAATATTTGCCCAGTCCCTCGCTCAAAGCGCTGTTTTTTCAGATCGGAAAATGAGCAAAGTAGTTCTTGTATTTAGAAGTGGCAATCGGTCTGATCCATCAAATTATCGCTCAATGTCTTTAACATGCATCCCCTGCAAACTAATGGAACACAATTTATTCTCAAGTTGCCATACACCTTGATAACAACGCTTTCTCCTTCGCTAATTAGCACGTTTCCGCTCTGTTCTTACTTGTGAGTCGCAGCTTTTTGAATTCAGTACTGATCTTCGTTTAAACCCTGAATCATTTTTTGAAAGTAATGTTATATTCTTAGAGTTTTCTAAGGCTTTGACCGTGTTCCTGACTTGCGACTCTTCTGTAAACATTCTTCTCTTAGCCTGGACCGATCAATCTTATCATAGATCAAATGCTTCCTCACCGGCCACTTTCAGTTCGCGGTCATATCGGGGCATCCTTCAGCCTCAACCAAGGTTCTTTCTGGCGTTCCACAGGGCTCAATTTTCACCCCGCTTCTTTTTTCTCATCTATATTAACGACCTCCCTTGTGGCATTTCATCATCAATACGTCTCTTCGCAGATGACTGTGTCCTCTACCACCGAATTTCATCTCAAACCGACCACATCATGCTTCAGGATGACAATTTTAATGGATGACTGGTGCAATAAGTGGCTGATGCAGCTTAATTGTTCAAAATTCAAGTTTATACAACTTTCTCGCAAACGCTCTAACATCATCCACGTTTATTCTTTAAAGTCGATCCGTATTTCACAATTACTAACGTGTCGTTACCTTGGTGTCCTAATCTCAAGCAATCTAAATTGTTCCGAGCATATCATTAAACTGGCCGCTGATAACTCCAAAACACAGGGTTTTATTCGAAGAACATTATCTTCGTTGCCCCCGGCCGTCCGTAAGCAGGCATATTAAACCTTCGTACGATCCAAACTTGAATACGCATGCGCAATCTGGTGTCCACATCAGTCTTACATCATAGAATCTACAGAATTTGAGCATAACAACGCCGCTCGCTTTATATCTTCAAAATACGACTACAAAATCAGTATCAGGAGTATAAAATCATCACTGAATCTCCTCTCATTGGTCTGTCCCCAAAAGATATCATGACCATGCCTCTATCACAAGATATTCTATCATCTCACGCATCTGCGCCATTCTTTTCTTTACCCACCAGCACGTTCATCTCGACGAATTTTGAATAGCTTAAACATACAGAGCCTGCATGGATCAACACCTACTTTTAATAAATCATTTCTGCCAATTGCAATACAGGAATGGAATGAATTGCCTGTTACTACTGTCATGGAAAGTGACCCTGTAAAATTTAAAGAGCGGTTACCGTCTGCCTTTCAACCATAAATTTCTCTGCATTTCTTTTCTCGCCCTTCGTTTGATGTGCTTGAGCAACTCGTTTGTAAATCCCGTTCTCTACTCGATTGATTTAGTTGTAAATGTTTTTATTGTGTTCTTATTTGATGTTTCTAATCGTATTCGTTGTCCTAATTGCCCTTCATTGTTGGTTTATATATATAAATATGTTTTACTAGCTTTGTTTTTCTTTTTTTTCAGCATTTCTGGCTTTGTTCTTGTATTGTCCTATGTACTTCGCCCCCCCCCCACTTATGTAATACCCTGTGAAATGTCCTTATGGGATCAAGGAATTATGGAATAATCAATAAATAATAAGCAACTACCGCCCCATAACAGTGACATCTGTGGTTTACAGGGGGTGATGCAGATTATAAAGGGCAGACTGCAGGCTTGGGTGGAGAACGAGGGGGTGCTAGGGGAGTTACATAATGAGTTCCGGAAACAAAGGAGGTTGGAGGACGATCTGTTTTAATTAACGCAGTGTATAGAGACTGTTGAAAAGGAACACATGGCCCTATGGCTAGCATTTCCGGTTGTCAGGGGAGCCTGCGACAATGTTATTCCAGAGGATTTGTGGAACATGCTGGGCATATTGGATGTTTAAGATGGAGCAATTAATATATATATATATATATATATATATATATATATATATATATTTATATATATATTTTTAAGGCAACGAACAGTCACCGAAGGGGAATTTTTTCTATTTTTTTCCAATTTCTAGTGCCAATCAATTGCCTTTTAAAGAAAATTACTTATAAACGTGGGTTCGGATCCCACCGGCGGCATGGTTGTTTTTTCTGCTGCTTTATAAGTAATTTTCTATAAAAGGAAAATAATTTGCACTAGAAATTGAAAAAAAATAGAAAAAATTCCCCTATGTACCTGGGTTTTCGGTGACTGTTCGTTTCCTTAATATGTTTGTCAAACAAGGCCCTCATTTCATTTGTTTGTCTGCTAATATATATATATATATATATATATATATATATATATATATATATATATATATATATATATATATATATATATATATATATATAATGGTACAGATTGCTTATTAAATGGGAAAAAATGTATCAGGGCCTACAGAGATACAGCGGGGGCTTAGGCAATCATGTCCTCTGCGTCCTTTCTTGTTCATGTTATACCAGCAAGGATTAAAGATCAAACTACAGAGGAGCGGTCGAGGCTTCAATCTTTCTTTTTTCAAACAAGGAGAATGGATTAAACAGTCATTACCGCTATTAATGTACCCGGATGATATTGTTCTAATAGCAGAGAACAAGGAAGATTTGCAGGAGTTGACAGACATTTGTGGTACAGAGGGAGATAGATTAGGTTTCAAGATTAGTAAGGACAAATATGCAGTCATGATATTTAATGATGAGGGCGGCGAGCATAAAATACAGGATTTCATGCTAGAGGTAGCGGATGAGGACAAGTATCTTGGGGTGCGGATAAATAAGGGTGCTGAGTATATGACAGAGCATGAAAATAGTGCATTGAATAAAGCTAGTAGGAATGCAGCTGCCATGAAAAATAATGCAGTGTGAAATTACAAAAGGTATGAAGTGGTAAGAGGGATCTGGAAAGGGGTAACGGTTCCTAGTCTGACTTTCGGCAATGCGGCCCTGTGGATGAGACCAGATATTCAAGCATGGATAGAAATCAACCAACGCGGCATAGGGAGGCTAGCTTTGGAACCTTATGGTAATACACTAATTCAGGGGGTACAGGGTGATATGGGATGCGCGTCGTTCGAGAGAAGGGAAGCTAATAGTAATATTGCATTTGAGAAGTGATGGAGAAAAATGGGGAAATGCAATGGCTAGGAAGGTTTTCTGATACCTGTACATAAGGAATGTTGACACGAAATGAAGAAAGTGAACTATAAAATAGACAACCAAATATCTGGAGAGCAGTACGGGGGTAAATAAGCGATTATTCTTCTAGAAAAAGGCTAAAGAAACAGGGTGGGTTCTGTGGAAAACAGGCATAACGAAGGGAAGTGCGCTAAAAAAGACACACCCTTGCGGGTGTGTCGCACCTACAGCAGGGCAGGGCACATGATTCCGTCTTCTTTTAGTATTAGTAGTAGTAGTAGTAGTAGTAGTAGTAGTAGTAGTAGTAGTAGTAGTAGTAGTAGTAGTAATGATATTCGTAGCAGTTGTGTGACTCACTAGGAACCATCGGAAGTGTTCACCTTGGGTGAAAGCCACGCCAAGTGGCTGGTATGCGAAACCGGAGGGCGCTTGCTAAGGAAAACAACCAACGGAGAATAACCGTTGAAGCAGGAGGGCAAGGCGAGATCCTAGCGATGGTCAACCAGAGAGGGGTTGAAAACGGAACTTGGAAGGACAACGCTTACCGCGGTAGGAGAGCATGACGAGAGTGGAGTTCGTAACTAGAAGCTCGTTAATGAGGAAGGAGGAGGTCATGATGACAGCAGAGGAATGCGCAACCGGAGGGTGGTTGCCACGCAAATAAGAGGCCGGTAAGCGCGGAGCCACGAAGGAGAGTAATATGGCAAGCACTGTCGCGAAATCATCTTGCTTGACAAAGTGGCAACGGCTGATTGAGCTTACTGCGCTAGCGATTATAGCAGTTTCTAAGTATATAGGATGCAAAATAATATATGTATGTATGTGATGCGCACACGAAATCTTCGGGGGGTTTGTGAACGCGGTGCGTTGACAGTGGTGCGTCGGACAGGGGAGGCTGCGCGTGCAAGCCCAGCGTTGCCCGTTTTCGCGTGCGATGGGTGTGTGCGAGGCGAAGGCGACAAGAGCGTGGCGAGCACGAGGAGCGGAAAACTGACGTGTTAGAAACCCGAGGTGTGAAGGGAGACAGCGCAGTGGAGATCGGGTCATTCAAGCGTGGAGGTGGCAGCCGTCGGACGTTGGGTCCATGCTGCCGTGGACCTTCCTTGGATCACTGACGCAAGCCTCCTGCGTTCCTTGCAAGCGTGGAGGTGGCAGCCCATGGACTGATGCAGAATTGACATCTGAGCTAGTTGGTTTTTCATTTAAAAATTATATAAAGCGCACTTAGGACAACAGACAAGGGAGACCAAACAACACAAGCGCTTGTGTTGTTTGGTCTCCCTTGTCTGTTGTCCTAAGTGTGCTCTATATAATTTTTGACATGGACTGATGGTCTGTGCTGCCGAAAGGCACTCTTGGATAGACTGAGTTAAGCCTCCAGCGCTTCGGGACTGCGTCGACGGGACCTGGCCTCGCTTTTCCTGCTATTGCCAAGTTCCTGGAGCTGCTGTCGGGAATCCACCGGCGTATTCCTGTGTTCCTCTCCGCTTCTACTATCACGTGGCTCCCTTCTGCCGCTTCCTTAAAGTGCAACGCCAACGACGCGTCGCACTACATCCACCCGCGTCCGTACTGTCTGCAAGGCATCCCCGCTTCACCTTGGACGCTCATTACCTGGTGAACTCTTACCTTTATTCTGTAGTGTCTTACGCGTGTTAAGTGTGTCTTTTTCTTGTTTTCGTTTCGTATCAGCTCTTTTCCTTTAAATTGTAAAAAAGCCTTCGTTTTGTGTTGTCTGAACTCGTTGTTTCGTTCGAATTTGCACGCGATATCGTTCCCCTTCGGCAGTCGGGGACGCGTTACCAATTCGCAACAATGTATGTATGTATGTATGTATGTATGTATGTATGTATGTATGTATGTATGTATGTATGTATGTATGTATGTATGTATGTATGTATGTATGTATGTATGTATGTATGTATGTATGTATGTATGTACGTACGTACGTATGTATGTATGTATGTATGTATGTATGTATGTATGTATGTATGTATGTATGTATGTATGTATGTATGTATGTATGTATGTATGTATGTATGTATGTATGTATGTGTGTGTGTGTGTGTGTGTATGTGTATGTGTATGTATGTATGTATGTATGTATGTATGTATGTATGTATGTATGTATGTATGTATGTATGTATGTATGTATGTATGTATGTATGTGTGCATGTATGCAAGCATTCATACATGTATGTATGTAGGTATGTATAAAGACAAGGCAAATGAAAAACCAAGGTACACAGGGGATATCATGTTTGAAATCTGAATGGGTACTTTAAGCCAGTGCTCTGGTTTGCATGTGTTTGCAAGCTTCGCATCAGCTCTTTCCGCACGGTTTGTAACCCACCTGCCGCGGCTTATTAGCCGTTGGGTGCAGAAGGCGGTGGTGTAAATTTTTTGGCCTTCTGTATGTTGTTTAGGGGACCATCGGAAAAAGTTTTGAGACGCTCCCTTTGTTCTACGATATTAAAGTGTGTTGTAAGGATTTTGTTAATATTCCGGAGGTTGTCTGTGAACGTCAGTTCTAGATTAGGGATTTGCGTTGCCGGCGGGGATTCCGCAGGGATTTGATTATGATTAGTAACTTCCGCCCTTTTAATGGCACCGGTGATGGTAGGGGACGGGTAGCGCTGTTTCGTTAGAACTTCCCGCATGTGACAAGCATTTTTTTATATCTTCCGATCGAGAGCAAATGCGTCTGAATCGGATAGCCTGTTGATATGGAATTGAAGTTTGGCAGTGGCGTGTGTGGCAACTACTGAAATGAAGATACTGCTGTTTGCCGGTGCGTTTTTTATGAACGCTAATGATTAATGCCCCCCCTTTAAGACGAACTAAAACATCAAGGTGGTTAATTTTATTAGCTGAGTAGGTGTGTGTGAAAGGTATATTTGGATGTATGTTGCTGAGAGAGGTGATAAACTGAATTAGTTTTCTTCTGTTTCAGTCCAAATTACGAAATTGTCATCAAGAAGCGTTTGCAAAATCCCGTTTTGTTTGATATTAGGTAAGAAGGTCAGAATCGTTTTTGTTCACAGCTATGTTGGCCTAATTTGGTGACACTTTGGTGCCTATAGCCGTACCACTCGTTTAAAGAAATTATGAGCTGAATTTGAAAGTGATAAGTTCAAGACGAAATTTGCGAGTGTCTCAATGGCACTTGGCCTGGGATAGTTTAGGGTTCTATTTGACCATGGCCTAGATTCCGTCGTCATGTGGGATGTTAGTGTAAAGTGGCACCATGGTCCAGGCCAACTTGGAAATTGTCACGAGGGAAGGTGACATCGGATAATTCTCTGAGGAAGTGGTTAGTGTCGCGTATGTAAGTTGGATGTTTCGAAGGTATGTGTTTGATGAGAGAATCGATGTAATCTGAGAACGGTTCTCTTAGTGTGCCAACAGCAGAAACAATGGGTCACCCTGGTAAATTCTATTTGTGTATTTTCGGAAGCATGTAAGACAGCCCTGTGGAGGAATTTTTTGGCGTCAGCGCCTTACTTATTCACGGAGGTATTTCATCTTCATCTTTTAGTTTGATGACAGTTCTTTCTATGACCTTCTGGTGCTCACCGATGTGGTCTGATGACAGTTTCTCTTAGACTTTTGAGACGTTGAGTTGGTGGTTGCGCTCCTGAATATATTCATTTTTGTCCAAAATAACTATATCTCCACCCTTTTCGGTGGGCTTAATGACGATGTCATAACGCCTTAGACCATAAGTGGGTCTAAGGCGTTACGTTGTTTTTTTGGTAGGTTGAGAGGGCCATATTTTCGTGTCCCGAAGGCTTGAATTATGTATTTTTTTACCGCTATAATATATAGGTCTTGATATTTATCCCTGCCAGAATTTGACATACACTGTTCCTGGTGTTTGGGGCACCAAGCGTTATTTTGTTTGGTTTGCCAAAAAATATTTACTTAGTCCAATTGTTCATGAAAAGTTTTCCAGATCCTTGAGCAATTGGCGTTCATTATACTGGCCATTATTTGGGCTGAAATTTGGGCCCCGTGATAAAAGGGACTTTTCATCGGTGGTGAGTTTTGAGCTTGATAGGTCGACTATATTTTTCGGAACGCGTGGCTCTCCAGGTGTTCGTTCTAATGTTGCTGTATGTTCGTTTGCCATTTCGTTGTTATTGTCGGGTGGGGTTATGTGGTATGCTAGTTGCAATACTGTCGTGCGCTTTATACCTGCCTCAAGAACAATCCCATCACAAGATAATTTTTTAAGTTTCTTCGTCCATATGTGCTGAAATTTGCTCAACTGAAACACCTCAAGCTCATTTGTCTCAGATGCTGAGAGTACCATGTTGTGACGCGCCCGCCTCTACTCGAGTGTTATTGATGCTAACGTCTGTATATAGTGATGAATTCGTATTTTTACAAATAGTTTAAAGAAGCCTTAAGTAGTTCTTTGCTCCATATTTGCCGATGAGATTCTGAAAGGTTACTCATGGATGGCATAGAGATACGAAAAGTCAGTTCTGATTTAAGATATATTTGACGGAATTTTATGTGGAGATGGCGCCTGAGTTTATATATATATATATATATATATATATATATATATATATATATATATATATATATATATATATATATATATATATATATATATATATAGATTTAAGAGAAGTGGGCACTTCACAAAGACACTTTTATTTATCAACGTTTCGACCGCGGTGCGGTCTTCTTCAGGACTGTAGTGGTCTCGCGTCAGATGGACGTTTTAAGTTTGTGAGCTCAAGAGGAGGGAGAAAGGAGTGTAACACGCAAATAGCAACAACGGTTCAAAAAATTAAAAAAAAAGATAATAAATAATAAAAAAAATAAAGATGGGGGTGCGGGGAGCAGACCGGGACAATATTGGGGGAGGAAGCAAAAAAATAGAAATAAAAGAAAAAAAGGGGGAAAACTAGTATAGTAAGGAAGGGTGGGGTACAAAAGGAGATGGCGAAACGAGAGAAAGGGAGAGGAAGACGGTGCGGGGGACATGGGCAGCACGGCAACCGCAGGCGTACGAAAGCAAAACGTGCAAACAAAACACACAACCAAAATGCACAAACACAAAGGGCGCCGCTGCAGATGCGTGGCCAAAGAGGAGCCGCTGCGCAAATGACACTGGCAGTGACGAACAGGCCAAACCAGGCGCCTTTTGGGGGTCTCACTAATTTCCGGTGAGCCGAGGGCTAGAACGTTAAGGAAGGAGTGGGCTGCGTTAACGAGCACATGTCTAAGAACTTACTCACGGGATCTGGGTTTCACTGAACGGTGCACCCCTCTCCGTGGGTGGGTCGTTGAACCGACCTCGCCGGGAAAACTTGTTTGTAGGGGAGGAGTCATTTGCGCAGCGGCTCCTCTTTGGCCACGCATCTGCAGCGGCGCCCTTTGTGTTTGTGCATTTTGTTTGTGTGTTTTGTTTGCACGTTTTGCTTTCGTACGCCTGCGGTTGCCGTGCTGCCCATGTCCCCCGCACCGTCTTCCTCTCCCTTTCTCTCGTTTCGCCATCTCCTTTTGTACCCCACCCTTCTTCACTATACTAGTTTTCCCCCTTTTTTTCTTTTATTTCTATTTTTTTGCTTCCTCCCCCAATATTGTCCCCGTCTGCTCCCCGCACCCCCATCTTTATTTTTTTTATTATTTATTATTTTTTCAATTTTTTGAACCGTTGTTGCTATTTGCGTGTTACACTCCTTTCTCCCTCCTCTTGAGCTCACAAACTTAAAACGTCCATCTGACGCGAGACCACTACAGTCCTGAAGAAGACCGCACCGCGGTCGAAACGTTGATAAATAAAAGTGTCTTTGTAGAAGTGCCCACTTCTCTTAAATCTTTATTCTGCGGAGCCAACGCAACCTACGTTCGTAACATTCTCTACAATGGCTCCTGCTCGCACTTCATCAAGACACGTCCTTTGGAAATTCCCCGTCGAGAGCCCAACTACCGCCATCATCGGGGACTCTCAAGTTAAATACTTACATCAGCACTTTAATCCTGCAATCCCGCACACCCCAGCATTTATCTGCCAACCTGGTGCCAAAATTGAAGACATCCCCAACCTCCTGGATTGGGTACCACGAGGTGTGTCGGACATCGTCCTTCGCGTCGGAAGCAACGACGTCGCAATCATGGATGCCGCCACCGCCGCAGACCGGTACGTGAAACTAATACATCAAATCAGAATAGGAAGACCGGATATCATTAACATTTTTGCAACGCTCGTGCTTCCTCGGGCTCCAAATTTGCGAAGGAATTCAACCAACAGGCCTCAAGTGGTAAAGATTAACCAGAAGGCCCAGACCTTTAATGCCCTTCTTGTCGACATCTGCCGACGAGAGCAGAACACCTTCTTCATAGACCACCAAATGGAAATGTTCCACCCTAGCACAGTTCTGTCTGCAGACGGCGTGCACCCCAGCTTCGGTGGAGTCTCGCTGCTGTCATGGAATATCTATAATTTACTCCTCCAAATTCGCCACCTCACATTGGGGCAATGGAGAGACTACGCGCCACAACGTCCACAGCCTCGGCAGCAACAAAATTCGATGAGTACTCCAGAGCCTCGAACATTTGCACAAGTCGTAGGCCAAAATGCTATGTCTACTAGACAAGCAGCAGCCAGCCGTCCAGACATCACCACCAGGCCACCACTCACCTCCCGGACATCGAGGGGACACTGCAGCGCCGCACTAAAACAGCCACCCCAGACCACCAGTGGCACAGCAGCAGCACATTCCCCTACAGCAAGCACCTCAGCCCAGGCGAGCACATCAAACAAGCCATCGTGTCGAGAGGCAAGCCCGAAGAGAGGTATGCAACCGAGGCAAAAACCTGCCGTGGATTCTACACCAGAACAGCAACCCATCACCAGCAGCCCGTCATATAACTGTGGAGTGATCCCCAGCACCCCTGTTTTATCATATGACCTCCGGAAGCGTTGTGGTTCTGCCCAGCGAGTGCGCCGGGACTGATACACAGGCCGCGTGAGTACTCCGCCTCCCTTGTTCTCATATCACCGGCAGCCCTGTTTCAAATCTTCAGCTTTTCTTAAATTACGAAAAATAATTGATAAGCGGCTTAGACATGACCTTCATGTTAAAACCTTAAAAACGTACCTTCGGGCTAATATCGTACCGAAAGGTCTACAAGTGAAGCTGATACCAGCAATGAATAATCTATCAGAAGGAGACAAAAAGCAATGGAACGACATATTAAAATCAGCTTCCCTAGAGTTACTCAAAATCACAATTCGGCACTCTGAGAAAGCTTCGGTGATACTGGGAACGGAGGAGCGTCGGGCTCGGAATAATCTTCTTGTTTCCGCGCTGGAGGCCGAGGAACTAGAACGTTTCAAAACAAAAAAAACTTCAGAAATTGGCATAATCAAAATTAGAAAATTTACACGGGACAAAGTTCCCCATGACGAATGGATGAAAGAAGTACTAAGTGCGGTTGGATCAAATTCTCCCAACCCCGATATCGCTCAGTCAAAGGTCAGCCAAGGGCAAACCCTCTCAAAACAGGGCCATCACAGTGTAGACAACATCACCAATCTATCTCTAACACCGCTCACAGAGTATGAGCGAGCCGTCCTATCTAGAGGGCTGACTTTTTGCCCCCGCACAGGCAAATTCAATGAATTCCAACTCCTGAAAGATCTTGACGACTTCGCCAGAAAACTTCGCCTGAGAGAATACTTTTTTGATAAGCCCGAAAACCCCCACCAAAACACGGACTTCCACCCAGCAAACCAAAATTGGACTCCCAACATCGGGCGGGAAAAACACTTGGATATCTATATTAAGGCAGTTCAAAATGACATTGTTGAAAATTTTAAGAACCGCCGGTTAGGACCAGACAATCTTTCTAAAAGAGAACGTACTGCTCTCGAGGCGCTCAGCAACCGTACCGACATCGTCATAAAGCCAGCTGATAAGGGCGGAGGCATTGTTATCTTGAACAGGGATGACTATATAGCAGAAGGCATCCGACAGCTTTCTGACAACCATTTTTATAAACAACTGCATGGCGACCCCACCGACGAGCACTCAAAAGCTATATCTGACATTCTCCTCGACCTCATAAAACACAATGAAATCTCCCCGAAACTATGCAAGGCACTCACGGCTACCCATCCTTCTCCTGGGCGTTTCTACATGCTCCCTAAATTACATAAAGCCGGTATTCCTGGACGGCCAATAATTTCAGGAATCGGCACTCTCACAGAACCAATATCAAAGTACATTAACACTCTAATTAGCCACATTCCAGCCACACATCCATCCTACATCAAAGATACAAACCACTTTCTCCGCCAGATAGACAATATAACATTACCAGAAGGAGCCTTTCTTGTGACCATGGATGTAACATCTTTATACACAAACATTCCCCATGCCGACGGCATTGTAGCCCTTTTAGAATCTTATGAACAGCAGAAACCTCATGAATCTCCAAGCCCAAACGTGTTAGGAACACTAACCAAAATTGTGTTAGAATATAATAGCTTCGAATTTGATCTTCAATATTATCTGCAAGTAAGTGGCACCGCTATGGGAACAAGAATGGCCCCAAATTATGCCAATATCTTCATGCATCATATAGAGTCAAAATTTCTTTCTTCTTGTACAATTCAGCCGTACTTTTACAAGCGCTATTTGGATGATATTTTTATAATATGGACAAACACAGAACAACAACTTATCCATTTTATTGACAGTTTCAATTCCGTGCACCCAAACATAAAGTTTACGCACACCTACTCAGCCAGCCAAATCAATTTTCTTGATGTTGACATTCTGGTGGACAAGGGGTCAGTTCGTACAACCGTTTATAGAAAACCAACCGACTCACAAAAATATCTACATTTTCAAAGCGCCCATCCCCGTCACTGCAAAACCAGCATCCCTTATTCGCAGGCCCATCGTTTTCGAAGAATCTGCTCTAACGACCTAGACTTTCATGAAAACTCCGAACACATGCGCAACGTGCTCTTAACACAGCGCTATCCACGTTCCCTTATTGATGACGCCATAAGCAGAGCTTCAAATCTTAACCGTAGTCAAATACTCCAGGGGCACCAATTAGATAACCGAAATGATTACACTACAAACCTTATCCTCACATTTAACAGTAACGCACCGAACATAAACAGAATTCTTAATAAGCACTTTAACATTCTCCAGCAAAGTCAACGACTATCGAAAATATTTACATGCGCACCCCGCGTGATTTACAGGCGTGCCAAAAACATTCAGAACCACCTAGTCCACTCCAAGGAACACAAAACCCCAAAATATGGATGCCAGCCCTGTGGTAAGGGTCGCTGCAAAGTTTGCAAGCACATGCAGACTACATGTTCCGCAACTAGTACGAGGTCAGTTTTCCAGCATTCAATCAACGGTAACTTTGACTGCGACCGTCATCTAAATCGCTTCACCGCTTCCGTCGGCTGTCTTCTGTTCCGGCGCCGCGCGCCAGCTTGACCCGGTCATCTTCAGCGGCACAGATGACACGAACGCGGAGGATTGGTTGGCCTCCTATGAAAGCGTATGCGCATACAATAAGTGGGACGATGCCGTCAAGCTCACCAACCTTATATTTTATTTGAGCGACGTATCCATCTCTGGTTTCGAAAACACGAGGCTGACATCTCAATCTGGGCAGCTTTAAAAACCAGTTTGACAGAAGTTCTTGGCCGTCCCGCAGTGCTTAAGCTTCGCGCCGACCAATGCTTGCGAAGTCGGGCCCAGCAAATCGGGGAAGACTTCACCAGTTTTATAGACGTCGTCGACCTCTGCAAGCGTGTCAACCACTCTATGAGCGAGGCCGACAAGATCAGACATAATATAAAGGGCATTAAGGATGATGCATTCCAAATGCTCGTCGCCAAAGATCCCCAGGCTGTCTCCGGTGTCACTGGCTACTGCCAAAGCACTGATGAGCTGCGCAAATAGCGCCTTTCTAACCGGCGCGCAGGCTTCCAGGAGGCCACAATTTCCAGCTTGGCTCTCCCAGGGGACGGTAATCTGGACCAACCGTCGCTCCGCCAGCGCATCCAGCAGTTTGTATCTGAGGAAGTCGCACGCCAGCTATCTTTGTCTACCTGCCCGCCTACGCCTGCGCCGTCGCTCACTCCCAACCTACAGCGTGTTATCGAGGAGGTCGCTGAAGTCCGGCTACCCCCTCCTCAGCCACCCCTTGTCGCGGCACCTCTACCGTATGGCAATACCGTGGTGCGGTCGCCGCCCTCACCTGCTGCCCCTGTCTACAGGCCACCTACCCGGTAGTTGGAACACCAGTGACCTGCAACCCCACCTTACCGTCCGGTTGCCCGCCTCCGATCACAGCCGCAGCCACTCAACCCCTGGCGCACGCAAGACAACCGCTCTATCTGCTACGCCTGTGGCGTCGCTGGCCACGTGGCTTGTTTGTGTCACAGTAGTGACCACCGTCCCTACGATTATTGGCGTGAACCGACGTACGACCTTCCGCCGTCGCCCTCGCCTGCGTCACACTTGCCGCCTCCGGATTCTTCTCCTCCTAGTTACCATCGCCGCCTCCACCGCTCGCCGTCTCCTGACCGTCGTTCCCGTTCTCCAATGCTCCGTCGCCAACCCGCTGTCCACGCGGAAAACTAACCACCCCAGTTCAAGAAGCAAGAACTGCGTCACCAGCGACTCACTCAATACCTGTTTCTGCGCCTGCTAATATTATTACCGTCTTCGTTGAGGGAGTCGCTGTCGAAGTACATGTTCACACTGGCGCAGCCGTTTTAGTTTTCAATCACGCCCTCTGCCGCAGACTCAAAAAAGTGATGACGCCTCTTCTTCCCGTTTCTCTCCGCACCGCCAGCGCTCAGGATATTCGACCGTTAGCCGCCTGCACAGCCCGCCTGCTCGTTGAGGACGTCCCCTAAACACTCGAGTTTATCGTCCTCACCCACTCCTCACACGACGTTATCCTTGGTTGGGACTTCTTCTCCTCACATAACGCCGTTATTGACTGCGCCCGTGCTCAGCTTGACTTGTCGCCCTACAGTTACGCCCCCTTGGACGTACCCAGTGCTGCTGCCGCTACTGTGGTAGTCTCAGAGGACAGAGACGTTCCGCTTTTCTCTTCAGTGCTGGTGCCTCTTTCTAATTGAGCTGGTGTATCAGATCCAACTGTCACTTATACCCCTCTTTAGGATGAACTGATCGGAAGTGTATTTTGCTGCCTCATGCTGTGCTGTCAATTGTTCGTGGCTCCTCACTATTGATGTGTCCAACCCGTTCTCCTGCCCTACCAGTTTACTCCGTAACAAATCGCTTGGTAGTGTTGCCTTTCTCGATCACGTCTCAGCATACCCCCTTGCAGATAACACGGCCGGCCTTCACGTCAGCGCCATTACGCCTGTTCCCATCACCAATCAGTCTTCTGTAGATATTTTCCACCGTTCCGTTGACGCCGCCCTGATGTCTACCCAACGACCCTAGCTTATCACCGTTCTGCACCATTTTCAAGCTTCGTTTGACAACCAGAAACCTTCCTTGGGCCGCACCAACACCGTCACCCCCCGTATTGACAATGGAACCCATGCCTCTTTGCGCCAACGTCCGTACCGCGTGTCAGCCACTGAGCGCAGCCTCATTGACGAACAGGTGACCGACATGCTCAAGCGCCACGTGATACAGCCGTCACACAGCCCGAGGGCATTGTCAGTGGTCCTGGTCAAGAAAAAAGACCGTTCCATCTGGTTGTGCGTGGACTACCGTCGTCTGAACAAGATTACACGCAAGGACCTTTAACCTCTCCGCCTTACCGACAATGCCCTCGACTGCCTGCTGGGCTCTGAGTTCTTTTCTTCATTGGACTTGCGCTCTGGTTGCTGCCAGGTGCCAATGGCGGAGGCCAAATCCCAAAATCTCCATTCGTCACACCCGACGGGCTCTATGAATTTAATGTCAAAGCCTTTCGGCCTCTGCAATGCACAAGGCACATTCGAGCGCATGATGGACAGCATGCTCCGAGGGCTCAAATGGCACACATGCCTTTGTTATCTAGACGAAGTTGTGATCTTTCCGTGGACTTTTCGTCTCACCTCCAGCGCCTTGAGACGGTTCTTCGCTGCCTTGCCGCCGCTGGCCTCCAACTCCAAATGAAAAGGTGCCGCTCCGGAGCTCGGCACCTCACTATTCTCGGACATGATGTGTCGAAGTATGGCGTTCTCTCGGACCCGTCCGAGTTACGACCTGTTACCAAATTTCTGAAGCCAACTTCTGTAAAACACCTCCGCAGCTTTGTCGGCTTCCGTTCCTACTTCCGCCTCTTTTTCCGCAATTTCGCCACTATCATCGACTCTCTGACCAAGCTCCTTTCCAGCCAGGACCTTTCGGCCTGGTCGCCAGCCTGTGATGAAGTGTTTACGACACTCCGTCATATCCTGACCACTCCACCAATTCTGCGTCACTGCGACCCTCGTTCGCCGACAGAACTCCACACCGTTGCCAGCTGCGTCGGCCTCGGTGCAGTACTCGCTCAGCGCAAGCAAATCTTTGATGGATACGTTGTCGCTTACGCTAGCCGGACATTAACAAAAGTTGAAGCCAACTATTCTGTCACCGAGAAGGAGTGTTTAGCCATCCTTTGGGCGATCGTCAAATTTCGGCAGTACCTCTACGAGCGCCCTTTGGACGTTGTCGCCGAGCACCACGCACTCTGCCAGTTGTCCTCTTTGAAAGATCCCTCTGGTCGACTGGCGCGCTGGGCTCTGCGACTCCAAGAGTACGACATTCGCGTTTTTTGTCGATCCGGTCGCAAACATGTCGATGCTGATGCACTCTCACGTTCCTCTGTACCATCTGAGGCAGTGCCTTATATATCCGCCCTGCCTCTTTTGACATTTGAGTCCGCTAATATGGCTTCCGCGCACCGCAAAGACCCTTGGATCACTCGCCTCTTAGATCTCTTATCTAGACAATTGTGTCCACCTCCTTTCCGTGCTCTCCGTAGTTAGTCCCACCATTTCGCCGTCCGAGACGAGCTCTGTGACTCCAAGAGTACGGCATTCGCGTTTTTTGTCGTTCCGGTCACAAACATGTCGATGCTGATGCCCTCTCACGTTCCTCTGTACCATCTGAGGCAGTGCCTTATATATCCGCCCTGCCTCCTTTGACATTTGAGTCCGCTAATATGGCTTCCGAGCACCGCAAAGACCCTTAAATCACTCGTCGCTTAGGTCTCTTATCTAGACAATTGTGTCCACCTCCTTTCCGTGCTCTCCGTAGTTAGTCCCACCATTTCGCCGTCCGAAACGAGCTTTATTGCCGCTGCCACCACCGCCCGGATGGTCGCAAGTGGCTTCGCGTCATTCGGACTCATCTGCGCTCCTTCATTTGCGCTTCCTTCCACGATTATCCCCAGTGTGCCCATGCCGGATTCTTGAAGACCTTCACCAGTCTACGACAGCGGTACTACTGGCATGGGATAACTCGTTATGTCCGCCAGTTCGTTCAGTCCTGAACCGCATGCCAGCGACGAAAAAATCACCTCGCCGACCCGCCGCTGCCATGCAGCGGCTGCCTTGCCAAGCGCAGCCCTTCGAACGTGTTGGCATCGACCTCTACGGCCCTGTCTCAGCGCATCAACCGGGAACCACTGGATCATCGTTGTCATCGACCACCTTACACGCTTCGCTGAAACATCGCCTTTACCATCCGCTAAAGCCAACGACATTGCATCCTTCATTCTCCATCGCATCATTATTCGCCATGGTGAGCCCAAAGAGCTGCTCAGTGATTGAGGTCCGGCCTTCCTCTCTAAAGTTGTAGATGCTCTCCTTGAGGAATGCAACGTCGTTCATCGCACCAGGTCCGCCTACTATCCCAAGACAAATGACATGGTTGAGCGTTTTAGCCACTCTCTCGGCGACATGTTGGCCATGTATGCTGCTTCTGACCATTGTACCTGGGACCGCGTTCACCCTTTTGTCACGTCCGCTTATAACTCCGCTGCTCAAGCCACCACCGAATTCTCTCCGTACTTTCTCCTGTACGGCCGTGAGCCTTCTTGCACAATGGACACCATTCTACAGTACCGCCCTGATGCTTCCAAATTTGCAACTCTTTCTTAAGCCACAACTTATGCCGAAGAATGCCGACAGCTTGGCCGGTCCTTCACTTCTCACGCCTAGCAGCAACAGAAAAGCACTCGTGATCCCCCTGAACTTCCTCCCGCATACCTTCCTGAGTCTTTGGTCTGGCTCTGGGTAGCCTGCTCAGGTCCCAGCTTTTCCTCCAAACTTATTATCAAGTATCAGGGACCCTACCGTATTCTTCAGGAGGCATCCGTGTCAATTACCTCATCGAACCCCTTACGCCATCAACTAATCATCGTCGCCGAGGCCGGACCATTGTCCACACTACCCGTCTCAGACCATACTACGACCCCGCCGTCATCACATCGCCCTAGGCGGCCAGGATTGCGCCCTTTCGCCCTGGGGGAATTGTAAGACAGGCCTTGGGCTTTGGAATCTTCAGAGGCTGGCGCTTAACGAAGAAGACGAAGAGAAGCGCCGAACGCTCGGTCCCGCGTGCGTGCTCTGGACTGATCGCTGTCCCTGGCCTGTTCCCAGACTTTACCGCTGGTTGTTCGCGACGCTTTGTTTTGGAAGAAGTTGCTTACTACTATATATATATATATATAACATGAAATTTAACGGGGCGTTTACGAGGAAGCAATCCTATTCATTGGATCTTTTTGTGTATACATTGTGCATTTGTGTTTACTGAATATATATTTTTTTGTACCATATTTTCTATTCTTTGTTTCTTTCACGCATATCTTTGGTTCACCTTCCTATCATCTGTATTACCGCTTGTATTTCCATCCACTGGAGAATTTTAGCCTCAGTAATATGTGAGAGTGCACGATGGGTAACCACCTTCGTGCATCACTTTTTTCCCTACAGCGTTAGGAAATATTACTGTTACATTTTGCCACTCGCGGAGGAATGGCAGCTGAAATTCAGCGAGCGATAAATAAGTCAATGACTTTGTATGAGAAAAAAATTTGGGTGTTGTCCAAAACCATTATATTACGTAAATATATCTTGAGTATTTTGAGAATGACAATTTTTAAGAGTTCTGAAGTAACTCTTCGTTGACTGCTCATACGATTGCACTCAGATTATCAAAGTGGTTGCCAAAACAAAATGGTGATGCCAATATTTAACGTGAATCTTCGCGCAAAACGACGACACAAAGCGCACTAATCTCTCTAGTCTACGATGAATCAATATTAACTATCCCGCACCACTGACGCTGCTAGTGCTATTATACTCTAATACGTAAGTGGAAGTCAAAGCTATGTTCCTTTAAAAGATTAGTCACGCTGTTTGCCAGGATATTTTTGCTTAGTGAGCTGTCGACATCTTTAAACTGTACCAATGATTTATTTAACGTAACACTGCTGATAATAAGGCAGCAGATTACTTACTGGCATACAGCGCAGCCGTGTGGCTACGAAGGAAAGCTATACACCTTGCAAAGAAACCTCTTAGTAGAAGACAAATTTCTCCATGGCCGGGGTTAGAACAAGGGCCCACCGCTTCACCGGAGCAGTCACTCTGTGGACTAAGCTATCCAGGATGGCTGGCGTATGCTAAGCCAAAATCAAATTGATGAACAACTCGAAACGTGAACACTGTTCGTCAGATGATTAGGGGAAACCCCCGAGGCAGAGTAAATTTTTAATAATAGAGCAAATTACTTACTGGCATCTGTGCGAGCGCACCCATATTGATACAAAGGAAAGCTATACAGCTTCCCCAGAAACCTCCTAGTTAAAGAAAAATTCGTCCTGGTCCGGGGCTCACACCTAAGACCGTCGCTTCACCGGAGTAGTCTGAGTGTGCACAATAATAGGTATCGCACTGCTCTTAGTGCAGATATTATCCTGTTTGCTAAAATAAATATAGACAAAAAATGAATAGTATGAGTTTGGTTTAACCGCCAGTCACATTAAGAACATTTTAATAGGTTCCAACGACTGACTGCCGCACCTATTACACTGAAACAATGTTATTCGCGACAGCTGTGTGTGCCGACACATAACTAAGAAGTAAACTTGGCTGATATGCGGTAAAATATTATTACGAAGAAAACTAACCTGTCCTCCATCCGTGTTGAGGCAATAAATTGAGTAGCCTGAAATGGAAACAAACACGCGCATATAATTACTAAACCCTGTCTCATTGAGGCAAGAGTAGATGAAGAACGAGCAACAAGAAGAAAAAAACGCACATAATTGAAGTGTTTTGTAAAAAAATTCTTGGAAACAGATAAACCGTTTGAGTAGTTATTCTGCATGGTGAAAGATACTAAATGTGCACGTTTTCGGTAAAGGCTAACATTTAAAAACAAAGAAAAATTGTGTCATAAAAACCCCATATGCCGCTCCAGGAGCCTTTGATGCTATTTGTCTTGTCTTCAAGTGGATAGCATGCGCGGGATAACCTGCCCTAAAGCATGAGCGGCTTCGTTACACTGCAGAACCGCAGATCGAAACTGAGGTTCCGAGACGCCGGAAGTGGTAAGCCATTACATCTGTCCAGGTTATGTAGTGGCTCGAGGAGGACGAAAGTGAAAAAGCAAGGTGATAAAGAACTGCTGCGGGACCATTTAGGAGGCACTTCGAGGTAAAAAAATTTTTTTTATTAAATTAAGTAAATTTCATTAATTTACTTTCTTTATAAGCGCAAAGTGCTATAAGATTTTTGCTGTGGACCTGTGGTTTGCGGTCCGTCTGCTGATTGCAACTTCGCGTTACGAAAATATGAAGATTCAGGATTTTCTCGTTAGCCGTTTCTAGTCGCCGCTCTGTCCTGAATTTTTTTCCCGTATCCTGTATTTTTGTCTCACGGGCTTCTATTCCTCAGTCATCATTTGCGTATATAATGTTGCGATTCAGTGTTTGAAGGCGCAAGTCGTAATCCTGGCTTAAAGCAATATGTATCTGTTCTACGGGTGCATGCTGACATTCCTTCCATTCCCCTTTATGCGAACTCTTTTATGTGCGATTGAGCACAACAATGAATGTAAGAGTATACGTTAGAAAAAATATAAACGTCTATAGTATATACAATTATGATGCGTAGGGGAGGTTAAAAATCAACCAATTAATCAATTAAAACTTTTTATTTTCACCAGGAAGTGATAAGGGGTGAAAAAAGGGGACAGGAGGAAACGCTGCTCAGCTGCAGCTTGACAACGCTCCGGCCACCCAGGATTATAACGATTACTTCTTCAATAGACTACATGACTGAATTTCCTGCCATTCGCTGCTGTCTAGAGCAACGTCAAACACTAAGCCTGGCCCAATAGCCAAAACGAAACGTGGGTCGTGGCGTCATTTGAGTCAATGAGGAAGAAACGGAAACTCAATAATGGCATGGAATTGGTTTGGGAATTGTTATATTATACCACATCTGCACTCGGTGACGCAAAAAACTTCCTTTCGGTGGGACTAAATATTTCCTAGTTGAAGTAACCGCTGAAAAGGGCGACGTTGCAGTCATCCGACTGATACTGCTCTAGCTGAGAGGTGCATGCAGTTACTCTCTGACGGGGCCATCATTCGGTATTGTGGTGTGTTGAGGGCTCTGCTGTAGTTTCGGTTTATACCTATATAATGCAATTATATCAATGCTCTGTAGTTTTTAATGGATGTCCTCTTGGGCGGGATGCTGTGAGACGGACGACACTCCTGTGCCCTTCTTGTGCAGATCATTAATACCCTCCTGAGGCTAGCGGCTGTGAGCTCGCACTAACTCTGTGCGCGCCTTTGATGGCCCGGGCTCAAGAATAAAACCTTCTTTTAACACCTTTCCTCAAGTTCAGACTATGATTGCCCCCTCTCCAAACGTCCAAGTTCTCCACTCGCCAAACACTCCAAGTTCGGTCTATGCTTTTCCAAACGTCTCAGGTTCGATCCCGAGTTTCGGGAGGCTTAAATGCTTGCTGCCTAGCCCTCAGTTGCATAACAAACCAAAACATTACACAACTGCTTCGCTGGGAGAGTTTATTCTCCTTCCTCACTGGCACAACAACGGAGGTAGTGCACCGGAAAAAACGGTAAAGAAGCACGAGGACGTGTCACGTTTATCAGAGGTTGCCCAGCCGCCTGTTCAGTGGGCTAATTTAAGGTGACAAGGTCGAGTTGAGGGCGGAGGCCTGCGTGTCTGTACCACAGTTTATGATTTTAACGCTCTTTGTACAATTCGACAGCTGGTGTGAACCACCCGCAGGAAAAAAAAACTAGCAATAAAATTTTGATGAAGATTTTACTTTATTCCTTGCTCTTGCGATTAAGAAGTAAAGCGGGGATATGATATGTGTTAACTGCCGTGCTGTAAGCTGTAATTGCGCTTAGGCGGACTGTTATGAAATTTTCTATGCGCATAAAATCCACGGCACTACTTGACGTCGGTTCCAGCCAGTTTTCGCCTCTTCTACACTTCCATTCGCTTCGCTGTCGAAGGCAGTACGGTACGGAAAACAGCAGTGTTTATAGCGGTCATTGCTCATCATTCAGGAGTTCTGTTGAAGCGTGCCAATGTACGAAAATCACATGAATGTCAAGCAGAATTCCATTGGGCCGTCTTTATTTCGCTTACTTATGGGCTTAAAAATAGATGCTAGGTGCCTTTGCAGAAGCGCTGCACTTACGTGCGTGTATTCCGAGCATATTAGCAAATTGTGACCAAGTTTAAAAGAAAATGTATGCAGTCAATCGAGAGTGAAAAGATTTGAGTGCTCTTTAGAGCTGCGCGACCTTACCTGAACTATTTTTGTTTTGCGAAGTTAAATAAATGATAATCACTGACTAGCTAACAGATTATGTAAAAGTTTTTTCCAAAAAGAGCGCCAGTTCGGAAGATATCGTCATGAAATATACCTAACTGAAATGTTTAATGAAGATGGCATGCGTAGATTTTTTTGCCTGCGCAAAAGTAAATCCCACAGTCGCGTTAATAGTTGCTGGCGCATATCTCGCAGCCGGTGCAATGGAATCGCCACCTGTACAAGTGTTGTCAAAAGATGAGCGGCTTTTGTTCGCAGAGAGCACGCATTGGTTGCTGAAGTTACGTAGTTATCGTGGTGTGTTTTCAATTTACGTTTTCAATATCCGCATCTAAGATACCTTATCTAAATATTTTAGTTTACAGTTTTTGAAACCCACAACAATCAATATACACATTTTCGTCGAAGGCAACATTTATATAAAATGCGATTGGTCTATAAAAAACAAATAATGTAGAGCGGAAGCTTTATACAATATTCCATGCGGCTTTCGACGCCACTCAGATGGTTTCACTCGCCTGGGTCACGCCGAGATTTGTTTTCTAAACTTGGTCAAATTTACGTGCGTACGTCGGGACATCCGGACACCTCACGCTACGAACTTAATACAACGGCTCATGAACTCGCTCTTTGTCGCCTCTTGGAATGTGTACCTACACATGAATTAAACTCCGTTGCATTTATAAAACATTGATTACGCGATCTCCACCTTACAGGACCTTGTCTTGCATATTTCCTAGTCTTGAATATTGGTAGGCCTTCCTGGATAGTCCTCACGTTTCGGCCCTATGTTCCTACTGGCGATGTATTATCGCTGTATAGCTTTCTCTGGATCTTGATTTAAAACTAAGGCTTCCATCGACCCTACCACGACATGAGGCAACTTTTTTCTGTCTTTTCTGTCTTGGTGTCGCATTCATGAACAATTATACTACTATGATCGGCATGGCTGATAACCTGCATGAGACATCCGTGGCCTCGATGAAACCATATTTCATATTCTTTGTTAGTGCCCAGCGTACATATCTGAAAGACATTCTGTACGCCGTGCGCTGGAACACGTCGATTCAAGACCGCTAACGGTGTTCAAGATTCTTGGACACTGGCCGCGGCGATCATCGGCGGTGATGGCCTGCCAGGCCCTCGTGCGGTTCTTAAGAGCGTCTGGCCAGCACAGCAGGTTGTGACTTCTCGAAGCCTTTTCGCCTTGCTTTTTATCACTCCCTTTTCTCCCTCACCTCCTTTATATCCCCCCCTCCCTTTTCCCCAGTGCAGTTTAGGAAACTGGTTTCATCTACCGGTTAGCCTCTCCAACTTTACTCCTCCCCTTCCTCCTCCTCGTGTAATGCTTCCTCTCAAAGAAACCCGCAAAATGCTAACATGATATGAAAGCAGCTTCTAGATGCACTCAATCTCCTTCTCATTAAGCAGATTTCTCACATCATTCTGATTCATGATTGCGATCCGGTTGATGTCAATTTTTGGAGTAATTACCCAAAATAAAGATACAAGTGATTTCGCCACTAAGTAATCAATAGACGAAAAAACCGAGGTCCCCCTGAAGTACAAACCACCAGTATACCAAATTGCTTCTATTTTACACTACACTCACCTTCCCGAAGTGTTTGTTCCATAGACACACGTTGAGTAAAGGTGAACCATACGAGAAGGCAATAGAATGCTGAACTTAGAGACATAATTTTTTTTCTTAATTAACAGATGTACTAGACGACGAAAACGCGCCTTAGCAGTGCTCACGTCTGAAAAAAAGTTTGTCTTTTCAGCGTAAACGCTCACTGCTCGCAGCGTAAAAAATGGTACTGCTGCGAATGGCCGATGTTTTTCGAGGACCCGGCTTGTGATATTTATACGCTCTACAGACAGCAATGAATCCGCTTATCCTCCCATGGCACATAGAATGATACGCACTGTTCTGAGCGTGAGCGATGACTTGATTTACGATTTTGTTTGCGTCACAGAGGAAAGAAGATTTAGAATATGCTTTTCGGCACCATATGTAGAAAGGATAACCACCTCTACGCTGTAAAAATAAAACAGAATTTCACAAAAACGAAACTGACATGCCAAGTAAGCCCACAAGTGATAAGTGTGACATCCTCGCAATGCAAGCGAAACTAGCTGGATTCTTAGAACTACGCAGACAAGGCAATTGCTGTCTTTTTTGTTTTGAAATATCGCCTTTCGAGCTTACTTTTTGTAACAAGAGAAAGTAGGCTGAAAAGTGCGAAACTTTTTGTTTAAAATTTCGGTCTAACTTCGGTAATGTATCCCAAGATTACATAATTTTATGCTGTTTAGTAGATCCAGAGAAGCGCGAGATTCCCAAAAAACAAGGTCTGGACTGTATACCCTTGTTCGCTGTAGCTTGCCCTGTGTGTTTGTTTCTGCAGAAATTACCCAAACCGAAAAATTTCAGCGTTCTTAAGCTGAGATTGTTCTTCAAGAGTATCGGGGGAAAGCAATAAACGTACAGGATATGTTTTCTAGACGGTTATTGTGGTTGACACAACACTCTGGTTGCATCGAGTGAGGTGAGTGATTTCTCACACGCTGCCTTCGTATTCATTGGTCGCACCATAAAAATAATTAACGACCTTTGATATACCCGGCATTTGGCCAGGACGTTTGGGATACTCCAGTATGCTACATTGTTATACTGTTGCGCGATGCTGTTCATCATAGAAAGATTTTTTTTTGGCGGTAGGGATGCAGGACAGGACAGAAAAGAGGCCTATAAACAAAATGAGCAGCAAGAAACGTAGAACGAAAAGTGGTTTTTTTACGTGACCTATAGGCAATAAATAGCGTATCGTGGATATTGTTGCATCTGAAATCTAGTCCGTATCACATGTGCACTCAATGTTCAGAATAACCCATTTCGACCTCTCCTAACAGCACGGGGATCTCCGGAAATAGTGCACTGAGGTTTTGTCACTTCTCAAATTATAACCTATTTGGCGCGTCCCACACATGAAAATTATAGAATACCGCACATGATCAATGAAAAGTTACCACTTGCTTCCACACGGTATACATCTATTAGGGCCGCGTGTTCGTAGTAGGGGAGCCTAAATGCTCTGTCGCGTCGTGTCGTGTAGAGACTGCTAGGGAAAGTCAACGGCGAATCCGCCATGGAGTAATTTCGCCAACTGCGTAAGATTTTTAACGTCATCCTTGTTTCAAAGGGGTTGTCAATCCATCAGCTTTTGTGCTCATTTTGTTCGGTGCGCCTGACGAGCTGCTTTTGGAAAATGATACAGAAAACGATAAATGCCACAATTCAGTAGTGGTTTAAGAAGAGAGTTATCTCAGAGCTCATGAAACGCTTTTTTGGGCGCCGATACACAAGGAATGCCTTTCTGAATGCGATAAGTAATGAACACGAGCGTAAGCCTTCGTGTGGATCAGTGGCTATGGCGCTTGGCTGCTGAACTAAAAGGCGCAGTTTCGATACCGGCTGCGGTAGTCGGATTTCCTTGGATGCAAACTTTTAGAAGCCCGCGCACTGTGTGAGGTCAGTGCACGTAAAAGAACTCTAGGTGATCGAAATTTCCGGAGCTCTTCACTACGGCGTCACTGATAGCCTGAGTCGTTTTGGGGCGTTAAGCCTTCATAATCGAAACCTGAACACGAGCGCAACTGCGGTGATATCAAATTAGCAGTATTTATGAATATCATGTATCCATTCAACACTGTGAGTTATATTATTGAGCTACTGAGTATACTGGATCACGGTGTGAGTGAAAGACCGCGACGATTGTTTCATATTTTGCGTCAAGATTATAAATTCCAGGCGATTAAAGAAAAGCTCTGATCATGGCCTCATGCGCACTGGTCTAATACAGACATATGTTCAAAAATTTTATATTGATTATATGTCTGCCTGTATGGAGGTGATGTCTGCACTTGTGTTCGAGCCAGGGCTGGCCGCTTTGTACAGTTGACCGTGCAAGGAAGCCTGGATTTCACTTACGGTTTTTATAAGGAACGGATGACGCTTTCAAACGGAAAAATGCCTCTCTCTTCTTTCTCCCATAGGCAATACCACAATAAAGGCAATAGAGGCAATACTCTCTGTTTCGACACAGAGGCCTTGAGGTTTGTTGAGCAGCTCCAATTTCTGGGTGGAATTCTCGATAAACTTTGCTCTGCAGGTATAAAATCTAGTGAAGATCTCACGAACTCTTATTTATAAAAAAACTATGTATTCAGTATGGATATTTACGCACACTAGCGAACAGGGGAGGCGCACTTTCAGGAATTGATATCTAATGACTCACGGGTGTGATTCGATGTCAATTTAGTTGCTTCCACCTCTGGGCTTAATGCAATTTGTGGAGAGCCTCTGTTCGCTTATGCTGCTTCATGTTAAATACACTTACGTATCCTTAGTGAAACATGTACGTAACGTGCAGGAAACTTTGGATTCGGTTCTCATCCTCATCCTGACACTTCCTTTCCAAAAAAAAACAGATAACTGTTTTCGATCATTATAAATCTTTCGCAGAATTTTTGGAGAACTTTAAATAGTAACAAATTATATATGCGTTCTCGCATGATTCAGCGACAGAACTAAAGGAAAATACTGTATTAATACAGAAAAATGTTTTGCATGACAAGACTTTAAACACTCTCCTACTTTTTAGACACTTCTCTGTTATATTTTTCTTAGCGGTAAATGAAATAATCCCTGAAATTTATTAATTATTCATTACAATCACAATCCCTTAGCTTTTACTAATAATTACCAGGAAGTGTCGGAAAAAATATTATAACGCGAACCGAAATCACTATCATGTCGCACAGATTTCCAGTGTGGATATTACATTTCTTATAAGGAGATGATGCAGAGCGCGCCGATTAATTACGAAGAAATAAAAATTGGATAGTTGCGTGCTTAGATGCGTGCAGCCGGGATCAGGACCAAGAAGCAATTTGTGTTTTGAAAAAAAAATGTCCAAAAAAACAGCTGGTAATTAATAAACAAGAAAAGCGGAGCCTTAATTGCTGCTATTCAGCAAAGGTAGAAGTGGAAACAATAATCAACAATGAAGCTTTAATGAACGTTGAAATAACAGGCTCCAGATATCAGGGCACTGTGACTATGCTGAACGGTATTCCTGCTATGGAAGCTATTTTGAAATCTTCTTCGCTTCGATTAGTAATTGCATGTATACAATGTATACCTATTATTTATTTGGGATGTTATTTCTATGCCCAAACCCGTAGGGTTTTATTTGCCTGCCAAATTCCGCACACAGCTGTCCCCGGATGGATGCCCCTTGTTGTCGGAGTATATATAGCGGAATGAATCTATACATGCATAGCGGTCCCGTAAAGGGATAGTTCGCCAAGAGATTGCGCATCTGCGTGCAGAAGTTTGTTCATTCCGGGTTCCGTTCCCGTTGCCTCCCCCCCCCCCCCCCCCCCCCCCCACCAGCGCGACCTCGGAGGACCAGCCGCCCCTGCTCCAGCCCCAGGCCTGCTGGCTTGGTGTCCAGGGGTCGACGACCATGGCCATCCCTTCTCCTGCTACGTGCCGCACAAAGGCGCGATGTTTCTACATTACCGTGCCGGAGCCTGTTCCGGCGGACGATCTCATCGAGGCGGTCTCGCTGTCCGGGGGCTGCAGTACCTGCAGCACCTCGGCGGAGTTCCTTTGTGTCGTGATCTCGATGGCTCAGACGACGGAATTGGTAGCAGCAGGGAGGTTCCTCATCGCTGGTAACCATGTGCCGCTGACGTAGTTGGCGGCGGCATTGTTGTACGTGACGGTGTCACAGTCATGGACGATTCCCTGGCTACTCCCCTGGGAGCCCACAGTAAGGTGCGAGCGGTGTCGGACGCAGTCTTGAAAAGCCGGGGCTACATCCGGAACGGGTGCCGCACCGTGAAACTGGAAATGCAGCAGGCGCCGCCGAACTTCCTTATCGTCTCGGGCCACCGCGCCATTCTGGAGTATCGTGGCATGATGCGGATGTGCTCACGGTGTGGAGGAGAGGTTTACCTGGGCGCCGCCTGCACTGCCACGCGGTGCGGTGGCTGCGGCGTGTACGGCCAGAAGACTGAGACCTGCCAGGCGGCGTGCAAGTGCAACGGAGGACAGACAGCACGCGACCTCGGACTGCGTGCAGCCCAGCTCATACACTGCCGCCGCCGCCGCCGGTTCCAGCAAGGCGGCAGACGAAGCACCTGCCAGCTACAGCGGGAATAGGCTGCGGCGAGCTCCGCTGAAGACAGGACGGAGAAGGAGCGGATTGACTCCTCGGCGCTCCAGATCGATGTCCCATGTTTTCCCGGCCGCTTTAAATGCGTACTTGACTCGGCAAGCGATATTCGGTTACCAGGAGAGGGTCGGGGACCACATCAGTTTTTTACGCCAAGAAATTAGGTTAACTTATTCGCCAGCTCTTCCTTTCAGATGCTTGGGTCGCGCTTCATGGCCATTGCTTGGAGGGTACCCGCCTCAAAGGGCATAGCGCGAGCAGGATAGATCGAATATACCTTCCGCCCGGCCTAGTGCCACGCTTAGTATCCTGCGAGATTCTCTCTGTTCTGACAGGCTTGCGCGCTTTGAATGATCACGTTCCCTTCTCAGTCATCTTATGGGGCTAACCGAGTCGCGCCAATGTGTCCAGCGCGTGGCGCGTAAATTCATCACTCCTGCACAATCCCCGCAGTATTGCAGACATCTGTGCTGAATTGGTCGTAGGCGTCAGAGGTTTGGAGGACGGCTTCAGCCGTGAAGCATGGGACACACTTAAAATGCAATGGCGCACCATCCTGAAACGCACCGGGAAAGAGAAGCGTGTGCGCCATTCACCCGCATTTAATGATGTGCTTCGCCGCATGCGCATTGCCTAGGGAGTGGAGGAACTTACTTTCACGATGCGCGAGTACTTGGAAACGCTACGGGTCAGGTGCAACCGCATCCTAGAGGAGACGACGCCAACCTACTGCGTCACGGTAGACTTGCACCTCCCTGTAGGCGACACGGCAGACTTTTTGCAAGTGTGTAGGCTGCTCTCCCGAGGTGACCGTCCTAGTCATGTAGAGCAAGTGGTGCTGGAGGATGGTACGACATCAGCCGATCCTGCAGACATCACACGAGTGTTTCGCGGCCACTCCCGAGCCCTCTTTGCGTCTCAGCGGTCGGGCGCGATTGAGGACTTGAGCGTCACCGTAGCGAATCTTTGCGGGACTTTGCCCAGCCCAGCGGGCGACGCGATGCTCCGTGCTCCGGCCACGCGCTAGGAGGTTTGTAGCGTCCTGCGTGCAATGAAAGAATCGTACGCGCCGGGACCAGGTAGCCTGGTCGTCAGGTCTCTCACTATTACGTGGAACTTCGCGCAGACGCTCTTTGATCTTCCTATCATTAAACATGTTTCTCTCTTTTCTCTTCTTTCACCAATGAAAACGGGCACTGGCACATCACACCTTACTCCTATTATGGGGAGGTTGAAGTTGTGGAGTCATAATCTAAGAAGTGATATCTTATCATAAAGAAGCTTTGACAGTGGTCCAAAACATCTTAAAGTGCCTGATTAACGCTAGCCAATGAGGGAGGCCTTTATTGGAGATTGAAAAAAGTACGACTCTTTCCTGTCGCCACGATGATGACCGATTCTTTAACGCGTAACCGGATGTCCATCAAAAAATTCCTTCGAAACATCGGTCAGCGTGATTGGTGGATCTTTTTTGGCATCACTAGAGATGCTAGGAAAGAGCACCGGTGTTGGAGTTAATGTAGGACTGGTAGTAACTCTTCGGCTTTGCTTACACGAAAAAAATATTGTATTGTTCATTTTAACACCGACGTATCGTCGTCCTTTGTTAAAATAAATGCATGGGTTAAAAAGTAAACCAACAAAGTTTTTTGGCCCACCAGTGGTCATAGAGACACTGAGAGGAATCACGGATGTCAGACTAAAGGCTGCCCAAATTAATGTGTCTTGTACATTTCTGTGAGCTCGATTTTGCCACATGTGTTAAGAATAAAATTACGAAGTTTTCAAGCCTCATGTCCTTTCTTGCTGAGGAAACAGATCGAGGCAGCATCATCGCCTGAAAAATAAACAGTAATTTACCACCGTTGTCTCTTACTATTCTACCCAAGAAGTAACACCTAAAGAAAAACATGCTTATGCCCTGCTGTAATAGTTTTTTTCCAAAAGCTAGAAATTGCGTTCTGCTGAACTGCATGATAAAACTACAAACTTGCCATGTGTACCTTAAAAAACGACAAAGAGCATAAGTTATTCACCCTTTTTTATCGATGTTCAGTGTCGCTCATGTTTATTGATTACAGTGAGTACCATAGGCTGGTTAAACAGCCTAAAAGTGCAAGCTCCTGCATTCTGACACATTCTGACAGAGGCGCCTGATCCTGCATTGAAAGAATTTTACTCTGTAATTATGAAACAGACATTGTTACGTGGCGGCCAGCCAAAAAAAGAGACGCAGTGATCGATGGCAATGAGATGATTTAATGGCTGCTGGAAAGAAAGAATGAAGGCCTCAGGCGTTGCTGGCACATACCCACTACGGGGGAGTGGCCAAGACACAGGCGGTTAATTGCTGGATACAGGAAAGTTTTGGCGGGAAAAGTAGTGGTAATAGTAGGTAGTTTGATAGATTGGAAGACGGAAGGACAGGGGTCCTGTTATCTTGGAGACCGTGGGCGGGACCATTCCTTAATGTGCATAATAGTATACAATGCCTGTAATGTTTCAATTCCGTACTGACTGATAGCGGGAAAATGAAATTAGAATGGGAGTCGCTGCGTTTCTTGACGAAAATTTTGAACACCAGAGCGCACACACCTGTCGCGTCGTCCAAGCAAAGATGCACCAATGGAAAGAACAACCGCGGAGGACACAGGCAAGCCCAGTTGATGAAATGGAATTTGCAAAAGACGCTTCCTCAAATGAGAGAAGCGGCGGCAGAACAGCAGGAAGTGATCTATTTTCTCAGGTTCGGCACTAGCGCGAGCGCTCCTATTCGCGCCACTGCACAGTTCGTCGTCTTCTTCGTCACATTACCCGGGGCCACAGAGCGACCGTCCCGATCGCTGAATAAGAGGCGCGCGAAGTGCTTACGGGCTTAAGAGGATGGCTGGACCGGAACGAGAAAGGTGTGAGGTGCTGGCCGCCACTATGAATGAGATGGCTGAATGAGTCCTCGCCTTAATGCTTCCGGGCCCCATGTCGCCAAGAGCCGACGGTCGAGGCCCCAGGACGCGCCGAATGGCCTGGGCGGGGTAACGGCGTCATCATATGTAAGCGGCATCTCGGGTCGGTGGAGTCGATAAGCCAGGTCCTTGTGTCGGGTTCAGTTCGTTGTGTTAAGTGTTTTTTTTTCGGGGGGGAGGGGGTAAGGGGCGGGGTAGGGGGGAACAATGGCGAGGTCGGTTTGGGTTTGAAAGGCTGGGGCACGGCCGAGCGACGCAGGCCAAGAACTCACGGCTTACGATCACGGCTCACGATCACGGCTGACGAAGGACGCCGAAGCACCCCAGACCTGGATGTCGATGGTACCCCGCAAGCTCCACCAAATGTTACGTGGCCGCCAGCCGAAGACAGAGACACGAGGATCGACGGCATTGAGATGATTTAAAGGCTGCTGGCCTAGCGCGAGCGCTCCTGGAAGGAAGGAAGGAAGGAAGGAAGGAAGGAAGGAAGGAAGGAAGGAAGGAAGGAAGGAAGGAAGGAAGGAAGGAAGGAAGGAAGGAAGGAAGGAAGGAAGGAAGGAAGGAAGGAAGGAAGGAAGGAAGGAAGGCCTCAGACGTTGCTGGCACATACCCACTACGGGGGAGTGGCCAAGACACAGGCGGTTAATTGCTGGATACAGGAAATTTTTGACGAGAAAAAGAGTGGTAATAGTATGTAGTCTGATAGATTGGAAGACGGAAGGAAGAAAGGAGGCTCTTGCCCGTGCCACTGTACAGTTTGTCGTCTTGTTCATCCCAATATAGTGAAAGAAATATGACCACATGAGAGGCGTGCTTTCACCAAGTGTACAACAGCCACAAACAGTGGCAAGAAAACTCGCGGACTAAAATATGTCTATAAAAGTCAACACATATAGCCATCGTGCACTATGAGAAAGTATTTGATTGATTCCAAGTGTGAGCATCCATGTAGACAGTGTGTATCCGGGTTGTCCAAAAGATACGCCCTAAGGTGCTGCAAATGATACCTAGCAAGTGCATAGTGACAATAACCAATACACATAAATTCTGGACAAACGCATTTTTGAATGAGAAGTTTGAAAGCGGAAACTTTGCGCATTTCCTCAGACTGCACTATTGAATTCACTAACGAGGACGTCCTTCAGTCGGCACCACAACACAGCAGTGATTATTTCAACCAAAGTAACGCTCTTTGTAAAGGATATATTAATTTAAAATGCGCTTTCCGTGTGGACACAGCAGTGCTGTCCTCTTCATACACTAAGTTATGCGGCTTTTGTGATTGTATATCCTTAGCGGGTTGTTCCTGTGGTAGCCCGAAAATGTGTAGAGGAAAATCCTAGTGCACTGGCAATAGGAAGATCTTCATAATTTATACACATGGGGAGAATGTTCTCCTCGATGCTCACCGATGTACAGACAACTCAGACTTCCTCTGAATGCAGATTGCTTGAAGTGCAAAGAAGCCGCCGCGGTGGCTGAGTGGTTACGGCGCTCGGCTCCTGGCCCGAAAGACGCGGGTTCGATCCCGGCCGCGACGGTCGAATTTCGATAGAGGCGAAATTCTAGAGGTCCGTGTGCTGTAAGATGTCAGTGCACGTTAAAGAACCCCAGGTGGTCGAAATTTCCGGAGACCTTCACTACGGTGTCCCTCATAGCCTGAGCCGCTTTGGGACGTTAAACCCCTATAAACCAAACCAAGTGCAAAGATGACTTTTGATACTGAAAGGAAGCTGCAAAGCCGGACGATAATAAGAAAAGGCTCGGAAACATGGAGCTCTTGATGATATTTGGAAGGGATGCATGTCATGCCTCGCTATACTATTTTAAGAACTTTACTATCGCTCAGAAAGAAATAAAGTCATAATTAGAGGAATGAGTGAAGACGTGCATTAAATTGATGAGATTGTTTTGACGAAAGCGAATGCATAGATTTCTATGGACACCGTGAAAGTACAAGTAAGGTCCTGTAAAAGAATAAGCAGGGCTGTTAAGCAAACTCCTCGTTGATATCTCCCGATTTTTTTTGGGGGGGTAGGGGACTTTAGGAATAAAGTAAAAAAATCAGCAGTTGTCCGTTTCTTAAAAAGAGAGATATGAATCCGTGGGGATTTCTGCAAGCGAGTAGAATCCACCAAAAATAAACTTTGAAACTCGTGAGCAGCAGAAAGAAAAGAGGGCCGTCAAGGGAAATTGATTTCAGATAAACTAGAAATGAATTTTCTGTTTGGTTGGGAAAAAAAAGAAAGTAATTGGCGCCGAGTCGCCGGTGCCATTGTAAAGCAAGAAATCACATGAGCAAAAGTAAACAGTCGTGTGATAAATACTAAATATTAATGACCGAAACAAAATAAAGCCGATGCAATGAAAGTTGTTCGCATGGGTCATTAACCTGACGAGACACCGAAGTGGTGTCAACTGATTTAAAGCTTCTAGAATGCAGCGAAGAGGTATACGCGGTGGTGTGGCCGCAATGGCTCTGCAAAAAAAATCATGTACTACCCTTGAACACTCGAAGATTCTGAAGCGGTATAATATAAATCTCAGATTAGCGGTAACAATTAACATAGAATGATTCTACAGGGCCTCAAAGTCATTACTTGATGTGCTTTTTAGCTGATAGGAATATAGAGTAAATATTATTTGGGTGGGAGACATTATGATGCTGTTGTGCAACATCAGTTTACCGATAATATGTTTGGAGCTGAATACGTAAGCTGTGAAGTGGGTGGGGCTACAGGTGAGCAGCAATATATAGCATTTTATAGCGATCATAAAAGTTTTATAATTGACAGCTCATAGTAACCGAATAGACAAAGCTTTGTGGTAGAACTTCAACTATTCTTGGCCTCATTTTAGTGCCACATAATTTTATTTAATTGAAATACTGCCAGCCGCTGATTGAGACTATAGCTGGTTGGCATTACATGTATATTTGCTTTGTTATCTTGTTTGATTGCGCTGTTTATATACCTGGTTTCCTGTGAATAAACCTTCAGTTGTAAGTTAGCGCTGGTCATGTTGTTTTCTTCACTTGTCCCCGTCTTTTGCACTATTTTCCCTTACATTAATAAATGCAGCAATGTGGATCTCCTGGAGTTATTTGACTAAAGGATTACAATGCTGTTCATGGTTCCTTTTACGGGTTAATGGATGGGCCTTTGCTTTCATGTGTTCCTTAACGTTTAAATATGTACAACCTTTGCCCGTAAAGCTCGGAGACTAATTTTTTTTCTTCTTTAGAAACAACTCCCCGCAAAAAATGTTGGTGCGTATGTGTAGCGCCATCTTTTCCAGCTAACTTGAGCTATTTATGTTACTTGCTATAACATTCGATAGATGGCACTACATGTCTAAAAATACATGTACAATAGTCGTTTGCGCGTTCTACTGTGAGTGAATGTCGAGAGATGGACGTCCACTTCAAACAGCGTGTAAGCATACAATTTTTTATGAAGCTTGGCAAGACCGCCACACAGATGTATGAGTTCTTTTGCGACGCTTACGGCAACGAGACATTATCGCCGGCGCGACATTTCGAGTGGCACAAAAGGTTCGTTTCGGGGAGAACGTCGTTGGAAGAAGACACAAGGCAGGGGTGCCCTTCAAACTTTCGGAATGAAAGCAACGTGGCTCGGATCAGGGAAATCATACAGCAAGACCGCACCATAACAGTCCACATGCTATCAGATACTCGCGACATTAGTAAGACAGCATGCCACCAGATTTTGCGTGAGAATTTGGAGAAACGAAAGCTGAATGCCAGACTTGTGCCGCACTCCCTCACACAGGACCAGCAGGACACGCTGGTATCACTAAGCGCTGATTTGAACTCCGAAGCACAGAAGGATGCTGCATTCGCCGACAGCATCATTGCTGAAGATAAAACATGGTGTTTTAAATACGATCCTTGAACAAAGAGGCAGAGCGCCAAATGACGGTCCGCAAGCTCTCTGGCATCAAGAGAGGTGCGGCGGCAGAAGACCACAACCAGAGGTGTCATACCAGAGGTGTCATACACCAAGCGTTCATCCCACAAGGGCAGACTCTGAATCAGGAGTTTCATATCCGCGTCCCCCAAAACATGCGTGACGCACTGCAGCGCCGTCGCCCTGACTTATGGGCATCTGGACAATAGCGACTTCGCCACGGTAACGCAATGGCGCACAGTGCGTACAGCGGGACAAAATTTTTCGCCAAGCACAAAATTACTGTACTTCCTCGTCCGCCTTAGCTCTCCCCACGCGATTTTTTCTTGTTTAACCGTGTGAAGAGAGCCCCAAAAGGTCGTTGGATTGGGAGCGTGGAGGCCATTTAAGACGCCACTACAGAGGAGCTGACAGCACTGCCAAAAGAAGAGTTTTCAAACTGTTTCCAAGACCTGAAGAAGCGTTGGAAGCTGTGTATACACTGCAAGGGAGACTATATCGAAGGGGTGCTGCACAAATGATTTCAGTGTTAAACGCCGTTTTTTTTAATAGACTCTGTCTCGGAACATTGTGGACAAAGGTTGTAGTTTTGTGGTTTGCTTTTCTTTGTGTGGGTTTAAAGTCCCAAAGCGACTCAGGCTATGAGGGACAACGTATTGATGCGGTCCGGAAATTTTGACCACCTGGGGTTCATTAACGTGCATTGACATAGCACATCCCACGGGCCTTTAGAATTTTGACTCCATAAATATTCAACTGCCGCGGCCGGGATTGATGCCGCATCTTTCGCGTCAACAGCCGAGAGCCATAAGCACTGAGCCACCGCGGCGGCGAGTAGTTTTTGTGGAATACATACTAAACCCCGTCAGGAAGTCTCGAACATGTTTCCTTCATTCATGTGTCTGCAAAAGTGTTTTGTAGCGATATCTACACTATGCCAGCCACTTCGCGAGGTCAGCGTGGCTGCCAGCTGAGCCGTGGCACCACCGCTCCGCCAGGTGTGCGCATATGTGGTGTGACGTCATAGCCCGCCGCTGGTGTGCGTGCCGCACACCACGGCGCTGCGTTGATGGCGGAGCAGACGACGCCCGCATAGTTGTGCGCATGCTCGGAGCGACGTCAGAGAACACAACTGGTGTGCGCTCCTCGCGCCTACATCACGCTAGCATTTCGAGCCTTCAGCCTTCCGACTCCGTGGCTAGTGACCTGATTGCTCACGTGGTGCGGAGCAGCTGCCGGCGGCGCGGAGCGCCGTCGACACCGCGTGGGGGAGGAGCGGAGAGGGGAGAGATTGAATCCACGTTCGGAGACGACGACGAAGAAGGAACACCCAGCGAAACGCAGCGGCGAAAGACTCACTTTTCGAACCGACTGAGCGAGTTCCACTCGGCCAGCTGTAGCCATCACGTCACTCCAGGTTTACTCAGAGCGAAACCACAGCAATTTTTTTGTTATTCTTAAGCGGTGTAGTCTCTAAATAATAATAATAATAATAATTGGCTTTTTTTGGGGAAAGGAAATGGCGCAGTATCTGTCTCATATATCTTTGGACACCTGAACCGCGCCGTAAGAAAAGGGATATAGGAGGGAGTGAAAGAAGAAAGGAAGAATAGGTGCCGTAGTGGAGGGCTCCGGAATAATTTCGACCACCTGGGGATCTTTAACGTGCACTGACATCGCACTGCACACGGGCGCCTTAGCGTTTTTTCTCCATAAAAACGCAGCCGCCGCGGTCGTGTTCGAACCCGGGAACTCCGGATCAGTAGTCGAGCGCCCTAACCACTGAGCCACCGCGGCGGGGCATGTAGTCTCTTGCAATGCTAATATTGCGATAATGTAGCACAAGTTATGAAGGTACTCTGTTCTTTTGTTCGTTGTCTCTGTTATCGGTCGCAGCTTGCTAGGCGCCCTTTCTTGCCTTCCCCGCAGTCGGCGTCGTCTTCGGTGTCCTGTGTAAACGGTCGTCCAAATAGCAGAGTGAAGCGACACCTGCCGCTACGTGACCGGAGAAGTCTACATCCGGAAGGTGGCTACCAAAGGAAGACAGTATGACAGCGTAACACGCCGCCTACCAGCAATGGCTGCTGTTAAGTGAAGAGCTGCGCTGGTATCTCGCATTATTGATGGTCCTAATCGTCTGCTAATTTTTTTGCGAAAGCAACACTGTGCCAGCCAGCCCGTCTCGTCGCGTCGTCGCACTTCAGCCGTATGCCATGACCCACAAACGACCTTCAGTCGCCGTTGCCTAGCAACGCCGAAGCCGCGCTCCAACAGATGGCGTTGCCGTCGACGCCGCCGCTGCCGTCGCCGCTCGCTCCCCATGATGTGCTCCGCTGGGGTAGAGGGAGAGGACGGGTCGCCTCTCGGAGGGCATATATGCATATGCGCTTCGCCTCAGTGTATTGAGTTGTTGTGGAGAGAGCTTAAGAGACGCCAGAAGAACGCGCCGCATTGTCTCGAGAAGAGTCGTAACGAAGATGCGGCTAGAAGTCGTGCCATGTCCTGGAGTGACTATACAACTGCGGTAGAAGCCGGTTTGAGCTCTCGAGAGCGTCGGAATGATGACGTGCCGAGGAAACGAAGCTTTCGCAATTCAACTAGGGTTAACCAGAGCTAAACCACAGCCAATTTTTTTATTCACACTTATAACATTAGATTTGTCATTTGTTTGCCTTACGGTCAATGTGATTACGAAAAATAAAAATATATTACTTAAATGATGCATTCAGTCCATGCGTTGACATTTTTTCTTGTCCATCATGTTCTAATGAGGGTTAAATTTGTGTTTCCACCAGTTTTTGCTTGACAAAACCTTTCCATCAAGAGATTGTCAGTTGTGAGCGTGGTTTATGCATGCCTTCATTGTTTTCATGTGAGCAATGCCGCCACTGTCGCCTGATATTGTGGGTGTCGGCATTTGTAAATCTGCTGTTTTTTTTTCTGAGGTCAACAGTTCTTGGTAGCAAGAAATAGACAAACTGAAATAAAGCTTAAAATGCTTGTTATGATCAACATAGTTAAAATCAAGGGGCCTAGTATTTCGAAATTCTTGATAACAAATGATCTAGAGACATCGTCATCAGGCAGTCTAATTCTATAACACGGGCTAAGGTCGCTCCTATGCCTCTCCAATCGACGCTGTCATTTGCGAGCTGCGCCTACCGTATGCCCGCAAAGTTCTCAATTTCATCCGCCCACCTAAATTTCTGCCCCCGTCTGCTACGCTTGCCTTCCTTGAAATCCTTTGCGTTACCCTTAAGGACCAGCGGTCAACATACTTTCGCATTATATGCCTTGTCCAGGCAGGTTTCTTTCTCTTCATTTCATATAGGGTGTCATTAAACCGCGTTTGTTTAGTGTTTAGGGGGGTTTAACATCCCAATGTTAGTGAAGGGCAACAATGCTGATTCTTGGGCTAGTTGGTACTGTTCACTCATAATGGCAAATCCTTTAGCGCAAAAAACGAGGACGTGAGAGGAAGACGTAAAGTGAAGCATAGGAATAAGTTTGTGGAGTGCTCGCTAGTGTGGTATACAGTATTCCTTTAACCTGTGGTCGGGTATACATAGAGAAAACCGGCAGATGCCTTAATGCAAGGCTTGCTGAACACAAGTGGAACGTGGCAAACCCAAGGGACGGTAATCTGTCTGAACATTGTCATCACTGTCCTAGCAAAACATGCAAGCCCATGTTCGGCGCATGCACAGTAGAGGTGAGAAGTATAGACCGCTGCACACGTGAAATAATCGAAGCCCGGTTGATTAGGAAAAGCGGAGCGGACTGCGTTAGCACGCCTTATGTTAATCTTTCTGACAAGGAAATCGCTTTCCTAGACTGCAGTGGTGGGCGCACGCGCAGGGTGTGATCTTTTGTATCCATTGTGTATTTCCATGCTTGCTTTGCTATATATATATGCCTCTGTATTTCAATAAACGCCAGTTGAAAGTTAGCGCTGTCCCGTCTTCCTCTCACGTCCTCGTTTTTTGCGCTAAAGGCTTTGCCATTATGAGTAAAGGGCTCCGGAAATTTCGATCACCTGGCGTTCTTTAACGTGCACTGACATCGCACAGTACACAGGCCTCTCGAACTTCGCCTCCATCGAAATTTAACCGCCGCGGCCGAGATCGAGGCCGCGTCTTTCGCGCCAGAATCCGGGCGCCGTAACCACATAGCCAATGCGGTGGCCCGCGTTTGTTTCCTCACCCACTCTGCACGCTTCCGGTCTCTTAACGTCACGCCCATCACTTGAATTTCCATAGGTCGCCGCGTTGTTCTTAAGCTTAACCCTTATCGTTAGCTTTCATGTTCCTGCCCTGTTGGTTAGTCCCGGTAAGATACAGCTATTGTATACTTTTCTCTTTACAGATATCGATAAACTGCCATTCATCATCCGAGAGAACCTGCCGTATGCACTCCACCCTATTCTTTTTTAGTTTCTTCCCTCTCGTGATTGCGATTAGTGGACTCTACCTACCCTAAGTAGCCGCATTTCTTTACCACTTCCAGCACCTCTGTAGCAATTGTAAACTTCTCTTCCCTTGCTAGACTGTTGAGCAAGACTTTTGTTTTCAACACGTAATTTTAAGACCTACAGCTCTGCTCTGAAAGTCTAACTCGGAGATGATGTGTTGCAGTTCATCTCCGTAGTGACTTAGCAAGCCAATGTCATCAGCGAATCGCATATTAGATATTCTTCAATATCTATTGTCTCTAACTGTTTCGAATTCAGGCCTCGGAATGCGTCCTGTAAAGCGCGTGAATAGCGTTGGCAAGATAGCGTCGCTCTGCCTGACGCCCATCCTTACTGTAATTTTATTGCTGACTTTACGTAGGGCTACGGTAGCTGTGCAGCAGGTAAATTTATCTTTTGAGGATGATAAACGAGCGCAAGATAGCCGGCATAAAGAAGTTTAATACGGAGTGAAACGAGAATGCTCTGAAGAAGGGTGGTAGCCAGAAGCGGTGAAGAAGAAACTGGCCATAGGTATAAACCAGATGTATACGTTAAAAGGCGTGGAGGGCAACGTCATTAGCATCATGGATAATGTAGCAAAAGTAGCGGAAGATTTCTACACAAATCTATTCAGTAGCCAATGTTATCAGGAGGTTAATGAGAGAGACAGTAGCGCACAACAATGCGTCATCCCGTCACTATCGAAATAGGAAGAAAGCCTTGGGAGCAATGGAAAGGGGACAAACAGCTGGTGAGGATCAGGTAACAACAGATCTTTTGACGAACGTAAGGGAGATTATGCCAGAACAACTAGCCAGCCTATAAACGGAGCCTCATGACCTCGACCGTACCAGAAGCTTGGAAGAACGCTTATATGCTGTTAATTCACAAGAAAGAAAACAAGCGCATGAAAAATTGCGGGCCGATCAGCTTACTGTCTATTGCATACAAAGTATTTTCTAATGTATTCTCTATTAGAGGCACCACAACTTAGATATCAATCAACCAAATGATCAGGCACGCTTTCGTGAAGGGTATTCCAGAACAGTTCATATGATTACGTGGCGGCCAGCCGAAGAAAGAGACACGGTGATCGATGGCAATGAGATGATTTATTGGCCGCTGGCCTAGCGCGAGATCTCCTGCCCTCGCCACTGCACAGTTCGTCGTCGTCTTCGTCACACTATCCGGGGCCACCGAGCGATCGTCCCGATCGGTGACAAAGAGTCGCGCGAAGTGGTTACGGGCTTAAGAGGATGGTTGGACAGGGACGAGAAAGGGGTGAGGTGATGGCCGCCACGAGGAATGAGATGGCTGAATGATTCGTGGACTACGAAGCCTCTGGGCCGCAGGTCGCCAGAAGCCGACGGTCGAGGTCACAGGACGCGCCGAACGGCCTGGGCAGGGGAACGGTGTCTTCAGGTGTAAGCGGCGTCTCGGGTCGGTAGGGTCGGTAGGTGAGGTCCTTGCCGCAGGTTCAGTTCGTCGTGTTGAGTGGTCTGGGTGGGGGGAAGAACGGCGATGTCGGTTCGGGTCTGAAAGGCTGGGACACAGCCGAGCGACGCAGGCCAAGAACTCACAGCCGAAGACCATGGCTGACGCAGGACGCCGAAGCTCCCCGGACCAGGATGCTGATGATACCCCGTGGCGGCAAGCCGAAAAAAGAGACACGATCATTTATGGCAATGAGACGATTTAATGGCCGCTGGCCTAGCGCGAGCTCTCCTGCCCGCACTACTGCACAGTTCGTCGTCTTCTTCGTCACAATTTTCACACTATCATTCATGTGATGGAGAAACGTGCAGAGTATAACCAGGCCAATATATACCCTTCAGTGATTACGTGAAAGCATTCGACTCGGTGGAAACCACAGCATTCCTGCAGGCATTGCAAAATTGGTGGTAGCAGGGACTAATGTGAAAATATTGCATCTAGATACAACCTCAGCTTTATTGTTCTTCCTCGATCCACCAGATAAGAATGCGTTAAATATTGTCACAGAAACAGGAGAATTAACAAAAGTAAAACTCAGACAGAGAGACAGCTGCTCAGCAAGCCCCTAGATCGTAGAGCGCGAGAGGTGCCCAACTCGTCGTCGTTAGAGCGCCACCAGCGACCACCAGGTGGCAATATAGTTATTTTTTTCAGAGCGATAAAATGAATAGAAAGCTGCCCGATTTATGGCTCTGTCTTCTTCACGTAAGGCTCTTTTATTTGTCTCGACAGTATTAATTATACTATGTGCACAGTGGATTAAATTATTGATTTGATTCTTGTTAATCATGTTTGGGCTTTGTGTTATTGTTCATAGACGTGTTCAAGTGCGCTTGATTTTTATGTTTTTTCCTGCACTGAGACGTTTATTGGGCTCTGCATAGATGTTTATGCCTATTGTACTGTGTTGGTTTTTGTATTTTTGTGCTCTTGACCTTTTCAGATGTGTTACCTTTGGTTGTGTTCAGCACAGTTTCGACTCATGCAATTGCCCTTGAATAGGTCTCACATTATCAATAAAAAGAACGAAATAGAAAGAATAAACTATTGGATTATATCTGTATAACGTTCCTTGCTACACTTGTAATTGTAGGTTATATATTGTCATAAATGCACCCTACTTGACTTCAATGGACGACCAACTAATCCGTGCGGTAGCAGGGCTGACTACAAAAGCGACATTTTCGTACACATCAGAAGGTGAAAATATTCTCAGTATTACGCTCCTTATAATAACTCAAAATATTTCACAATTTACAACGTATTTAAAGTGTTGTACTGACAAGCAGAATTCTTGCAATAAACCACAAATAGCGCTCGTGAACCTGTTTTTTGTGTCCCTTACTCTGTCCGTCGTCCCGTATTTTGCGCTTCCTAGTTTGCAACATGCATCACCAACTAGCACGGCAGCTTGCCCTCCTGGACAAATATGATATGCATTAGAAAAGTTTTAATGCACAGAGAGGCAACAACTCAACACAACCTCTCCACATAAACTTTCAATCTCTCGACAAGAGCATGGCAGAGTTAAGAATTGCGAAGACCAAGGGACACACATAAATGGATGAATGCAATGAAAATTTAAATTTTGAGTTTTGAATGGCCAGGAGCCCTGGAGACGAGGACAAAATGCAGGCATGTCTGCCTGATGGGGCCCAAGGACATATTCACTACATAATTTCACCCTGGGGTACATTTTCCTCAGAATCCGTTTTATTTCATCCTGCACTTCTTCACTGCACTTCTAATTCACGTCTCGGCTCGGAATGCGGGACAAGCCAATGTTACCCAGATGGAACGAAGAATCTTGCACACAGATTTATATGCGCCGCATCATAGACTTCAGTCGGCATACAAAGCATATACCATCTGGGCCACCCATTGGAGAGAAGCTGCGCAGAGTCAACTCCCAGCTTTCGGTAATTCCCAGTTAGAAAGGTAAATATACAGGGCCGCTGTACGCTCAGCTGGCATTGCGCACTGCGGGGGTGCGGTTTGCTCATATTCTTTTGTCCTTAATCGTTCAGGACATGAAAGAACACGAGCAATTTTTTCGCTCAAGTGACCTATGCTTTATAGTGCTGCCGTCCTCACTGCTAATGAGCTGCGTGTGTTGCGGGTTGTCAGGATTGCGAAATCTGTCGCATCTGGCATGAGATATTGCAACAAACACAGTACCGCTATGACAGAAGTAGTCAACCAAAACAAAGATTCTTAGACATCTGGTACATAAAAACAAAAGCTGCAGAAAATGTAAAAAATTACATCAAAGCTAATCGGTTTATGTTTTAATCAAAGATAGCTGACAAGAATTAGCGCTGGAGAGGTGTGGTGTGTCAGGCCCATTTTGATATTGCCCAGGCGAGTGCTCAATTGGGCATACACCGGCACGTTCTTGCGTGTTTCCGCTAACGTTCATACTGGACATTTTTTTCTCTTGCGTTCTTCGGTTCGGTCGCGTTCCCAGCACATTTCACGGACTCCGGGCACGCTTGAAGGAAGCAAACCGCCTAGTATTCAGGGTTGTCGAATTCGCAGTTTAGCCCTCCGTTGGGTTTGAGAAAAAAAATGGCGCGGCTGAGCGGACACCTCCGCCGTACTTTAATTCACGCGACTGTGTTGTTTACCTACAAAAGCACGTTATGCGTAATCCTTTACATTGCTTTCATTGTACTCCCTAAATTATTTCGTCTAAATCGTTTGCAGGTAGCTAATACGCTTTCTCTAGAAAACGAGATGTGCTAACCCGGCTCAAAAACTGTTTCCTTTATCCGTATGCAGTGAACTGATATGGACAATATAATCAATAATATAGAGAACAACATAATGTGGACAACAGCAGAATATGATCCAACCTATTAACATACGGCTTACCTGAAAAGCGGCAATCTTCAAAGCACTTTCAATAAAAAAATAACCCACGGCACTCTAGCTGCAGTCTGGTTTTTTATTGAAAAATTAACCGTTTATGCAGGTCAAGACTCTATAAAACATGACCAGTAATTTTTAACCTCCTTGATACAGGCCAGAAACCGCAATATTCATAATGTGTTCCAAGCAAAAGAGAGGGGACGGCTTGTATGGCGAAGGTTTTTCCTCTATAACACGAGAACTGCATAAAACGTTCCGGAGAAAAATTAAGGCACACCTTGATTACCGTGAGAGGATAGCTGGATTTTGAAAAACCCTTATGCGTAGGGTTGCAGATTTGTGTGGAACGACTAAAGCAACATCAGAGTTCTGTTAGAGCAAAACGACGATTTCATTCGCCCCGTTGCAGCTAGGGCACAATATAAAATGGTCGAACTATCCACAACAAAACTGATCACCAGGAAAACTTCTTACAAGAGCACGAACCCGGTGTATAAGACATCACTGAAACATGGCTGGCGACACATGTATCTAATGATTACATGGGTTCTCAAACTATTCAAAAATAAGAAAAGATCTCCAAACACGTGGCGGTAGCATTTTTGCTGATAATGCAGCAGTTGTCTTTCATCATCCTTCCAGATGTACAAAACGCTGAGCTCATGCTTTATACGCTACAACACATGGGTACTTATATCGATGTATGTGGTCTTTAACGAACCTTCCTCCTGGGCACGATGCATAAATAATACTTAAGAGTTCAGGGAAGGAAACATTCGCAGCCCAAATTCTCGAGTAATGCTCATAAGTGGTTTTAAATCTTTACCGCATTACGTGCCATATATGATATGGAGCATATTTCTTGTCCTAAATAAATTTGAACGGCGAGAAAGGCAATCTTGCTTATTTAATATCACAATGTGCACTGCCTGGAAGCCATGCACGCAGTAAATTAACTTTCGGGAGAATTTATTTAGTGTTTTTCTTATTGAAATCTGCGTGGCTGTCGTGCAGTGCGTTTCTTGAGAAAGTTCGGCAAGTAGAGTAAACGTTTTCTGCATTGAACCGAAGGTAGCGTTTTTAGAAAGTTATTAGCTTACGCAGCCCTCTGACTTTCTTTCATGGCATCTGGGGAGCGACAGTCCTTAATGGGACACAGAGGAGAAATCGAAGTTGGCTTGTATCTATCGAATTCAAGCTCCTAAACACAAGAACAGCACACTTTCTAAAAGCAAAGCTTGTTTAAGGTAGAAAACAGCAAGAACCAAAGTAAATGTATCGCCACCAGAGGCCAATCTTGCAAATACAAGCGTGAGAATGAAATAGGAGAAAAGACACCAGAGATCTCTGAGGCTGACCAATGCTGCATGGTGGTTACGTGTTTAATCGATATTGAAGTATCCAGGTTTTGTTTTGAAAGGACCAGTGCACTTTTTTCATACGAGGATGTCCGAAAAAGAGAATATAAATTTTGGAACTCAAATAAAAGCTGCAATTGGAGGCGTAACAAGTGCTAAGCAGGGTTTCGGTATCTGCTGTGTTGCTTAGCGGCTATGTGTTCCGCGTTTCCCGCAAGGGCGGAGGAACAGAGGACCTCCAGGTATATCTCGAAGTGCACCTCGGATGGAGTACGTCCAACTTCACGCAACTGAGGGAAGAAAAGAGAGCTGTTCGCAACCAATGTTCAATGCGCCTCCACGTTAGCAAAACGCACCACTCGCATTGTTCGCTTTGTCAACGTGACAAGACGCTCGGCTGCATAACCAGCCCTATCAGGGCTATTATTACGGAATTTAAATTAGGCCGCATGCACATGTACGTACACATCAGTCGTGATTGCGGCTCAACGGGGATAGCGAAGCTGCGCACTCCTCGGAGCAATAACCGTCTCGCCAGACCATCCACTTCAGCCCTCAAAAGCATCGTGCGCTGTGTGTGGTTGAGGTCGCTAAACGCAGACCCCAATTCTTTGCAACAACTTTGACGGAATCGAGAACGGGATCCATCGTAACGTTGGTCCAAACGTAAACGAAGCGACGATGGCTGATAGAGGCATTAAAAATCCGGCCGCCAGTAGCTTCAATTTCGGCTGTTGACTGATGGGAGCGCAGCACTCGCCGACGGCAATCACGAAGTCCTCGTTTTCACTCCTGCCACATTATATTAATTTAGTCTGATTTCGTCATAAGAGGCTCCAGTTTGAATCGTAACGGCCGCCTCGACCTCGACCGCCTACCTATGCTTTGCCTCCAATACCTGCGCGAGTGGTGGCTGCTTCTCTTCGGCCGGCTCCGCGACTCAGCAATCCCTGGCGCGCCATCGACAACCGACCTATCTGCTACAATTGCGGCTTACCTGGTCATGTGGCCCGGCTTTGCCGCCGCCGTCTCCCAGTCTACGCGCCACCTCCTCCAGCTCCCGCGTACTGGCCTTCCACGAGTCAGTACTCCGGGTCTGCTGAGCCGCCGTCTAGTCGTCCTTTTTCTCCTGACCGTTCAGCCCTTTCTAGACGCCGTTCATCTTCACCGAGGCGCCGCTCCGTTTCTCCTATGCGACGTCGCCCTAATCTCCCTCAGGAGGAAAACTAGGTGCCGCCATTCCTGAGATGAGAACTGCGTCCCCGTCGAACTTTCCAAGGCCTCACATATCCCCTGCTAATCTGATCGAAATTTCTGTCTAGGGCATTACTGTCTTGGCCCTTGTGGACACTGGTGCTGCGATTTCTGTTATGAACGAAAAGTTTTGTAGTTCGTTGAAGAAGGTAAAGACGCCGATTGCTGGACTGTCGCTGCGTGCGGCCAGCGCTGAGCACATCAAGCCGTCCGCAACGTGTACCGCTCGAGTTGTGATTCAGGACTCCCTCTACACGATAGAATTCGTCGTGCTGCCTTCCTGTTCCCATCCTGTTATTCTGGGCTGGGATTTCCTTTCCGCCCATGCAGCTATCATCGACTGTGCTCGAGTGGAATTCGCGTTCTCTTCTCTGCTCAATCCTTTTCTGGACGCTAATCCTCCTGTTGCCTGTGTTAAAGCCCTCGCCGCCGAAGACATCGACATTCCCCCGTGCTCTTCCGTTCTTGTACACTTGTCTTGCGACTCTATCAATGACGACACTGTCCTTTTTACTCCAGGCCATACTTTTCTGCACCGCAAGTGTCTCCCTCTGCCATACGCTGTACTGACTGTGTCCGCTGGCCTTTCGATACTTATGGTTTCTAACCCGTTTTCCTGCCCTACCGCTCTGTGCCTTGGTGAATGCCCGGCAGTGTGCAGGCCATCGCATCTCTGCTCACCCGCGAGGAGACCGACGATACACCGCTCCTCGCCATGAACGCGCTCAGCCCTCCTGTCTCTACGCCAGATCGCTCTTCTACCGAAATGTTCTTGCGCTCCATCGACGCCGATCTTTCCCCGCCGCAAAGAACACAGCTTCTCGCCCTCCTTCATCAATTTCGCTCTTCCCTAGACGCACACCAAAGTTCCTTGGGCCGAACTTCTACCGTCCCTCATCACATCGACACTGGTGCCCACGCGCCGCTGCGGCAGCGCCCCTATCGTGTGTCTCCAACCGAGCGCCAGACTATTACAGAGCATGTCGACTAAATGCTTCAAAACGGCGTCATTCAGCCCTCAAGTAGCCCTTGGGCATCGTATGTGGTCTTTGTGAAACAGAAAGATGGCTCCATAGCTTCTGTGTCGATTACCGCCGCCTTAATAAGATAACGCGCAATGATGTCTATCCGCTCCCCCGCATAGATGACGCTCTGGACTCTGCAAGGGGCGGAGCTCTTTTCGTCTCTCGATTTACGTTCTGGGTACTGGCAGGTCCCCATGGAAGCGGGCGATCATCCTAAAACTGCTTTTGTGACCCCTGACGGATTGTATGAATTTACTGTGATGCCATTCGGCCTTTGTAATGCCCCTGCAACCTTCGAACGGATGATGGACACCATTTTGCGTGGACTCAAGTGGAATATGTGTCTATGCTATCTCGACGACATTGTCGTCTTTTCCCTCGAATTTGAAACACATCTATCCCGCCTGAAGCACGTTTTGACCTGCCTCTCTGACGCTGGCCTGCAGCTCAACTTGAAGAAATGCCGTTTTGCTGCGCGTCAGCTGACAATTTTAGGACACGTTGTCTCTAAACAAGGCGTTCGTCCCAACCCAGCTAAACTTCGCGCTGTCGCAGACTTTTTCAGACCCACTTCCATCAAAGACTTGCGCAGCTTCTTAGGTCTGTGCTCTTACTTTCGGAGGTTTATTCGCAACTTTGCTTCGATTGCTGCGCCTTTAACACAACTGTCCAGCAGTTCCGACTTATCGATGTAGTCTCCGGCGTGCGACGATGCGTATAACATTTTGCGCCGCCTCCTCACAGCGCCGCCCATACTGCGCCATTTCGACACGACCGCTGTAACCGAGGTCCACACGGACGCCAGTGGTGTCGGCCTCAGCGCCGTACTCGCCAAGCGCATCTGTGGTTTTGATGAATACGTTGTTGCCTACGCAAGCCGCACACTTACGAAGGCTGAAACTAATTACTCCGTCAGTGAAAAAGAGTGGCCATCGTATGGGCTCTTGCCAAATTCCGCCCGTACCTATATGGCCGCTCTTTTGACGTTGTGACGGACCATCATGCGCTTTGTTGGCTTTTTTCCTTGAAAGACCCATCCGGCCGCCTTGCCAGGTGCGCTTTTCGTCTGGAAGAATATGACATCCGCGTGGTCTATCGTTCCGGCCGCAAGCATCAAGACGCTGATGCCCTGTCCCGCTGCCCACTTCCAGCCGAGATCGCCAGCCTTCCCACCTCTGACGTCTCCCCGTCGTCGCTTCACATCAGCGACATGCCCTCAGCGCAACGTACTGACCTCGGGATCGCTTCTCGTCTCGACTTTCTCTCCAACCCCACGGCTGCTCCTCCATCCCGTGCTCTCCGCTGCCATGCTTCCCACTTTGTGATTCGCGATAACCTCCTCTATCTCCGAAACTACAGCACCGACGGACGCAAGTAGTTACTCGTTATTCCTCGCCACCTGCGCACGAACACATCCGCCTATTTTCACGCCGACCCACACTCCGGTCACGCGGGCGTTTTCAAGACATACACCCGCATCCGGCTGCGCTATTACTGGCGCGGCATGTGCACCTGCGTACTTAAATACGTTCGCGCCTGTCTCGCCAGTCAACGTCGCAAGCCATCTCTTCATCGTTCTGATGGAGAGTTGTAGCCACTCCCTTGCCCACCACGCCCTTTCGACCGTATCGGCATTGATTTCTACGGCCCGCTTCCGCACACTGCGGCCGGCAACCGTTGGGCTATCGTTGCGGTTGATCATCTCACAAGATATGCCGAAACCGCCGCCCTTCCGCCTGCCACAGCGACAGACGTTGCCTCCTTCCTTTTGCAACGTTTCGTCCTTCGTCTCGGTGCACCTCGTGAACTGCTTAGCGACCGCGGACGAGCCTTTTTGTACGACGTCGTCACCGCCCTGCTCTGCCAGTGCAACATAATCAATCGTACCACCTCGTCCTATCATCCGCAGACCAACGGCCTCACCGAGCGATTTAACCGCACCCTCGAGGACATGCTCTCTATGTATGTCGCATCCAAACACTCGAATTGGGATCTCATCATCCCTTATGTGACTTTCGCCTACAACACCGCCCAGCAGTCCACTACTGGGTTCTCTCCCTTCTTTCTTCTTTACGGCCGTCATCGATCTGCTACAATAGACACCATTCTGCCTTACCAACCTGACGCCTCCGAATATACCTCTGTTTCCGGAGCCGCGCAACACGCAGAAGGTTGTCGCCAAATCGCCCGGTCACTCACAACTGACGCCCAGTATTGCCAAAACTTCCGCCACGACAACGCTCACACCACATCGCACTTCTCTCCTGGTGCGCTTGTGTGGCTCTGGATACCATCAAGTACTCCTGGACTCTCCTCGAAATTTCTCTCCAGGTATCACAGCCCCTACCGTGTCCTGGAGCGCACATCTCCAGTTAATTACGTCGTCGAACCCCTCACGCCATCTCCTGATCTCCGCCCCCGCGGCCGGGAGACATTTCACATCTAGCGTCTTTTAGCCTTACTACAACCCATCCATATTGCAGTCGCCGTAAGTCGCCAGGACGGCTCCTCTTCGCCCCGGGGGTGATTGTGAAGAAGATGATGACCCAGACAAAGCAGATGACTCGTGAAAACGAAGAATACGGCCTTGTGCGTCAGCCGTATTGCTATCGCCACGTGTGTCCGTGCCCGACCTGGTTGCCCTCGGATTGTTCTCGCCGCTGCTCTCTTCCTTCCAGCTCTTTTAAATAAACCCCCGCCTTACAAATTATTCACCTTTATGATGCAGACGAGTTTAAAGTTTGTGGATGATGTTTTGTACGGTTTTGTTTTCCTTTTTTGTCAGATGTTTAATGTTTGACCTCATGTTTCCTCGGTGCGCGTTTTATGTGCCGCCATGTGTCGCTGCGTAAAGTGCCTTTGGTGACTTCGCCGGCATCTAACTTGTCAATTTATCACATGAACATTAGTGTTTGTGAATCAACGGCGTTCGTTTGCTTCTCACCTGAAATTCGTGTTGTATGCACCGCCGGCAGTTTTTTCTGCGAAAAAACATTTCCGAAGGAGGGCTTATGTGAGGTGTACAACAAATTCTCAGGGGATTTTTGAGTGAGGTACGTGCGTCTACAGCGGTGCGCTGGACAGCGGAGCGCTGCACTTGCCAGATCAGCGTTGCTCCTGTGCGCATGCGAATGGTGTGTGCGAGGCGACGGCGACAGGGAGCGTGGCGATCACGTGGAGCGGTGAGCTGACGTGTTAGAAAACTGAGGTGTGCAGGGAGACAGCGCAGCGCAGGTCGTGTCATTCAAGTGTGGAGGTGACAGCCGTTCGACGGTGGGTGCGTGCTGCCGTCGACCTCCCTTGGATCTCCGACGCAAACTTCCTGGGTTTCTTGCAAGCGTGCAGGTGGCAGCCGATGGATTGATGGTTCGTGCTGCCGAAAGGCACCTTTGGATATCCTGCTTTAAGCCTATGGCGTTTCGGGACGTAGTCGACGGGCCTCGGCTACGGTTGCTCTTTCTGCTGCATCCAAGTTCTTCGGGCTGTTGACGGGAATCCACCGGCGTCTCCCTGTCTTCCTCTTTGCTCCTACCACCACCTGGCTCCCTTCCACCGCTTTCTTCAACGTAGCGCCAGCGACGCGTCGCACTAGAACCACCCGCGTCCGGCCTGTCTGCAAGACGTCGCCGCTTCACGTGGGACGCTCAGTACCTGGTGAACACTTTCCTTTACTCTGTTGTACGCGTGTTGAGTGTGTGTGTTTTTGGTGTTTTTCTTTATTATTGACACTTTTTTAACTCTAAATACGGTTTCGTTTTCTTTTGTTTGGTTTCTTTGTTCTCTTCTTTTGTTCGAACATGCACGCGATAGCGTTGCCCTTCGGAAAGTCGGGACGCATTACCAATTTGCGTCAGCAAGAACAGAGCTACCAATTATACCATGGCATTGATGTGCACTGCAGTGGCCACGCCTTTACCCTGACGAACACGCCCAATACGACTAGTGGGTTCATACCGGTGTTTCTCTCACCACGCCTTGCGTAGGCAGTGGGTACCAGCTTCAATATCCCGCTCCGTTTTCCTCTTGACACGGGAAGCCAGCGGACTTTTATTTGCCGTGACGTGGCACGTTCTTAGAAGTTGTAAGTTGAAGGGATCGAAACCCTGAACATTTTCACCTTCGTTCGCTCTCGCTATCCGACAGCCCTCATCTCTCACAGAGTCACCGTGACCCTCAGGAGCCGCCATACGTTTGGAACATTTCAGTTGCTTCCTTGTAAATCCCGGAAATACGATCGGTGGCAACTCCCGCCCTCAGCACTGACATCATCGCCATGATGACATTACGGAGCATTGCAGTGGTGGATGCCTCTCTGGGAAGCACTGTCACGAATAACGTGTGTTCGGAGCCGACTCCTACGGGACGGTAGTGACAAGGAGCTTCTGCAAGCTAACTCCCGATCTCACTGCCAAAGAAACTCCCTTTAGATGGACGGGTCAAGGTGTCCATGCTGTTAGTCATCAACGGCAGCTTTCCCATTAGAGCTCCACTGTACTCTTCTTTATTGCAGAGGAAGCGTCTGCAGACGACCCTGCCAGCCTGGCTAGAGCCGATATGTGGCGCCTCGAAGCCATAGGCATTAGCGATGCTGCTGAATCCGCGCAGCACATAATGTCAGATCTCGCGATGGAGCAGCTTGAAGACAGCGCTCGGAAATGGCGCTATAAGTATAAAGTACCTCTCCTCATTCAGCCACGTGGCATTCACCGGTGTTGTGATATATCTGGTCTCGCAGAGAAGGTGCTCACAGAACTTCGTCGCTTTCGCAGCCAGCCGCACACGTTGTCCGAGTATGATCGTACCATGAGAGCTTATTTTGACAACGGTGACGCTGAACATGTCGAAGGGGACAACTGCCCGAGAAGAAACAGTTATTATATTCCGCGGCAACGCGCAATGCGTCGCGATGCTGTCACCACAAAGCAGCGGGTTGTCTTCGACGCCTTTTGTCATGTTGTACATCAGCCATCTCTGAACAATGCGCTTCCGAAGGGCCCCACGCGCAATGTCAACCTTCTGTGGCTTCTTCTCGTGTTTGGATGTCACCCAATCGTCCTGGTGACTGACATCAGGAAGGAATACTTGCAGATAATATTATGGAAGCAGAATAAAGGCGTCTTGCGATTCCAGGGTCTACCGCCTACCGACCGAGCAGGAAACAAACCCATCCATCGTCAAATGACCAATGACGAGCAATTAACGCTCCTTCTGCACGCTGCAATCTATCATCATTAGCGTACACTACGGAGCAAGTAAAAGAGACTGTGGCCAGCATCAGTGACGCATTCTACGAAGATGACTTGGTTGTCGGCCCAGGCAACATCATCAGCGCTCACAAGCTTTACAAGGAGGCTGAGATCATCATGGCTGATGCTGATATGCCACTGTGGAAAAGGCTTCGAACATTTAATCACTTAGAGATGAGTTCTTGCGACATAAAATTGCACTGGAAGGTGACGACGACAACCAAATCAATATAAAGATCCTGGGGCTAACCTAGAACTTAGCTAGCCACACAGCATGCATCTGTAGTTAGCACGGCCATTCATTTGTCTCGTCAAAGCCTGCTACCAAAAGCACTCTTCTTCAGTCTTTCTCAAGGCTTTACTATGCGCTAGGTTCCCAGACCCTTTTCAGCGTTCGAACAAAGGTGATTTTACAATACTTGTGCAAATTGCATCACCCCTGGAACATCCGCTGTGCAAAGACCAGCTAAGGGCTTGGAACTCCTGGTGCAGTTAGATTCCCGGTTATCTCACGTGTTCCTCCCCGGAATGTCTCCGCTCCGTAAGTGTGTGATAAATACTCTTCTGTGAAGTATATCTCCTCTCAAACAAGTACCAGGAGCGCCTACTTCCGTTACCATGTCTGCATGTCAGACGCTTATACAGCATGCATCTCCTTACCAGCATAGGGCATATGGCACCGTTAAAAACAACTATAAAAACAGACGGCAATTGACGTACTTGGCGGCAACCTAGACAAGCAGGCCCCACTTACTTCGTCTCATTCTTGCTTGGCAAGCATGCTACTTGCCTCCCGCTGCAGTTAGGTTCAGTGGGACAGTCATCCACAAAAGCATAGCTTAAAAAGTGCGCCCTCCATCGACAGGCCTTCACCCCACCATCTATGGACTCGATGGCGGCGTAACTACTTGACACTTTTGTTTGCCGCTCATCCGTCCTGTGCTCCGACTCAACTCCAGGTCGGGGAATTCGTCCTCGCTCAAAATGACCACATGCCACCAGTGTTTTTGCAGCATTTTTAGTTTATAATTGCATCACAGTCTGTAGAGTCCCCTTTCTCTGATGCAAAAAACTGTTTTTCAACATACCGAATAGAACTATTTTAAAAGGACCAAAACAACAAGAATGAAACCAAAACTCGGTTTTATTCAAAACATTGCCTCGTTACATAGGAACCTATGACTTTACGGATACTGTCCGAAAACTAATTGGATAAACTGGCGAAGGTATGCAACAGCTTTGGTCATTATTTTCTTAACTAACCAAAATCAAGCATAAAGTTATATCGTTGGTCAAATGCAGAGCGACTATCAACAAGCATGCCAAACTGTGACTCCACACTCGCAAGGTTGCCCGTTGAAATCGCCCCGATTGAAGCCACGAAATTGAACGTGTTAAAAGTTATTTTCGCGTCACCAACACTTCGCCCGATTTACAAAATTGGGCACAAATGACCAGGAAACTGCCGTTAGCTATCCTTGAAAGTTTGAGTAACATTTGTGGGAGTACAAACAAACGCTTGAGTTGCACTTTAAGGCGTCCGCACCAAGCAGAGAACGGTGTTTCTCAGGTGTAGGAACAGGAGCCGGTTGAGGCCGAAGGAGTTTTCAATTTGGTGTCAGGCTCTATTTTGATACAGCGTGCGCTGACAGTCATAAATTTTGTTCCATTTATGCTTGGCGAGCAGAGCCGAAGGAGTTCACAAAATTCGTTGCCGGTTATTTTTTCATTCAGCGTGCGTTCACAGTCTTAAAAATTTCGTTCCATTTATGCTTGTCAAGCGAAGCGCAGTGTTCTCTGACCTGCTGTATGAATTCGGTGACACGATCGGCAAAGTGAGTATTATTGGTCTGGATGCGAAGGGTGCGCTAGCGTCGTTGCCTCCTATTTCAGATCCGGACGAGGTATGTGTCCGGGTTGTCCAGTTGGGCTGACGTGGAAGCTTCCTGCGGCGTGGCTTGTTCGCGGGCCTGTTTGCGTGCTTCTGTCAAGTTGTGAAGATCCCCTTGCATATGAAAGGGGCCACGCAATGTGCGGAAAGAATACCAGTTTGTGTTGGATATTGTACGTTTACGCATGCGCACACAGCTAGGGACCGTGATTTGAATAATGCAATGGCCTCTAAGCAGTCTTTCATGTGTAACCTCACAGGTGACATCTCGCGGCCCCGGCCAACCATTACGTGTGGCATGGTCGCCTGTTGCTGCCAATTGCCATGCCTAGTGATTGAATCGAGGGTATTGTAAACCTTTAAGTTACGTTTTGCCTGTCGTTGAGAACGCGCCTGTCGGGCGCGTCCGTTGGCTCCCTCCGGACGAGTGAAAGGAGCGGTGTGTTTGTGTGGACGTTCGCGCGGCTCGGACTATGGATGGGTGATACCCCAGAGCGGCGTGAAGGGGGGCCGGAAGCTGGCGCCAGGCGGACGGCGAAGGCCCGAAGATGAACGGCAGCCACAAGGACGCCGCGGTTATGTACGTGTACGCGCGGGCGATCCGGCGCGCCCACGAAAAGGCCGCGTGCACTGACCGAGGTGGCGTGAGTTGGCGCCTGGTACGCGGTTGACGGCCGAGGCTAGATGGTGGCCTCTGCGAAGTACGCCGGAGAAGTTTGTCACCCTATAAGAGCAAGGTCTGCGCCTGGTAGAGACGGCGCCTCCTTAATGGCCGTCGGATTACGGGAACCAGGGAAGATGCCTTCACAAGAAGTCGACCGATGGGAGCAGCGTGGAAGCAAGGACGAGAGAGAGCAAGCTGGAAAGAAGGACCGGGAAGAGAGGAAAGACGACCGAGAAGAACAAGACAGACGGGTGGTGGATGCCGAGACGAGAGGCCGCATCCCGACGGCCGAGTTATGTCTCCGCAGCAAAGTTGGCTCAAAGGTGTAAATAACGTAAATAAATTCTCCTGTATTGCTCATTCTGTGGTGATCCGGCTTCTTCCTGAGAAGTGTGGAAGAGTTAGCAAGAACCTGTCTGACTGCGCCGATGTCGGCAGGTGCGCGGATAACCACAAGTAAGGTGCGGAGCATTCAAATCCCCACCTATAAGAAGCGGGGAGCCATGATGCAACCTTGAGCTAAAGTGAATGAGTGGCTTGAAGAGTGTGTACTCTGTAGGGTGATTAATAAAATATTGAAGCGCCAAAGGACGAGACGATAAGTAAGGCAGATCGTACAAGCAGTGCGGTTACAGTGCGGTTACAAGCAGATGACATCGATGGCCACAAATTGAAGGTCCTGACGAAGGTAAGTGCTAAGCAATGGTGCGCAGTCGCTGTCATGAGAAGCACGTAGGGCCCGGAATCCAGGGATACCATTACGAGCACGTAATTCCTTGATGAGAACGATGTGTGGTGGCGGGGGTTAAGTCATCAGCCAGTGAATACAGAGGATTAAATTGGTATTGATGTTTTTGCGGTTCCACTGTAGTGTGTCTATGTTATTGTTTACAGCCGTGTCTAAGCTAGTTAGCACACTTCTTGGGTAGGGAAAAAGAGGATGGAGCAGATGTTTCAGTGGATATAGATAGACGAGAACGTTTGAAAGTTTGAGCTAGGAATTTCATGCGCTCTCATCATGCAGGTGGTTACTGAGAAGATTACGCATGAGATCGAACGCTGGGCGAATCGCTGCTATTTTTTCGGCAAAGAACCAAATTAGGGAGTCATTTCGATCGATAATGTGTTTAATTTAACTGTCATCTGTGATATTGGCTTGGGTTGAGAGATGCGTAAGAGGAATGTGTTAGGGGAAGCATAGGAGGTGGCAGGCCCAGCTTACCCGGTGGTGGCAGCGTCGCTGGTGTTAGGAGCGTACGTTGGGTAACTGACTGCTCCTGGACATCTGGATGCCAGGGACTGGGCTGGGGTTGTCTTGAAGTCTTCTGTTTGGCCGAGGCCAGTGGAGAGAAGTCACCACGACTTAGAGGATGATGGGGTTGCGAGTGCTTCTTGTTTGGTTCACCAGACGACAATCACTGAACAGTCGATATTTGCTTTGTATTGAACGATCGGGAATTTGGCGGCTTCTTCTGTTCTTACTCTGACGCCTCCAGCTTTTTCCTGATATTAATCCTTGGGACAAATGAGGGTTTATGGCTCTTTTGGTTGTGCTATTTTTGTACAGGACGGGTCTGGTAGAATGTGGGATGGGTTCAACCGCAGTGGAAAAAATCGGCGGAACAACGGTGCTTTACATCTTGTTTGATAAGCTGTGTTGAGCAGGTGCGCCAGCGTTGAAATGTAGGATGGTGAGGGCAGTTGAGCACGCGATGTTCACATTTGCGGCACCTATAGCAGCTCAGGGCATTGGGTCTCTGAGGCTTGCACCTGTACATGCCACGGTCGAAAAGGTTGTGTGTGTGTAGGTGGGTGCCCTCGCACATTATTAACACCGGCTCTGTGTCACTCATCATGCGAGCGGACAGGATCGTTGGATGCCACGATTCAAGGCTTTCTAAACGTCGCGCGCCGAAAAGAGCCTTCCTATCGCGTGAAATATGCAGCAACACGAAATCCCGCGGGCCGGCACGCAAACTTCGACGATGTGTCATGAGCAGAGAACGTGGTATATGCAGCTACTCCTTGGGCAATTATTTCGTTGAAGGCCTTTAGGAGAATGACATTCTTACAGAACAAAATTTGAAGGGTCGGGGCATATTCCTCATATGGCGCCAAATTTGCTGTGGAAGCTGTGGCTTGAAGGAATTCGTATGGTCTCACTTGTGCGATGTTCAGTGCGTCTGACGCCGTTGTGACCATGGTCTTCAGCGTTACGAAAGACTTCATCGGAATCTTTGGCTTCTCTTTCAACCGGGGGAGGAGGGGCGGTAAATCAGTCAGTCGTGTAAAAATAATAATAATTGGTTTTTGGGGAAAGGAAATGGCCCAGTATCTGTATGATATATCGTTGGACACCTGAACCGCACCGTAAGTGAAGGAGTAAAGGAGGGAGTGAAAGAAGAAAGGAAGAAAGAGGGGCCGTAGTGGAGGGCTCCGGAATAATTTAGACCACCTGGGGATCTTTAACGTGCACTGACATCGCACAGCACACGGGCGCCTTGGCGTTTGCCTTCATAAAAACGCAGCCGCCGCGGTCCGGTTCGAACCCGGGAACTCCAGATCAGTAGCCGAGCGCCCTAACCACTGAGCCACCGCGGCGGGTCAGTCGTGTCAAGGTCGTCTTTTGTGGTTTGAGCGCGCGCTTCCGCAGGATAACTATCGGGGGCACGTGGCGGCGGTGGCAACCACGCCGCTTCTATGTGAAGAGTTTGGGCGTGCGCTTCCGAACGATACCTATCGGGGGCACGTGGCGGCGGTGGCAACCACTCCGCTTCTATGTCAACGGAGTCCAGCTGCGTGATTAGGCTTAGTGCTGTTTGGGCATGGTTTTCACCTTTATATTTTCGGTTTTTAGCAGAAAAGCGATCAATTTCGGCAATTGAAGAGTCGGTACGCCACTGGAGACAGACCCATTTGCGTGAGATAGCCGTTTCAGGTCGGAGCGCCAATTTTGTTGTGCAAGGAAGGCAGATTCCGGAGCTTGGTGTCCCGCTGTGTTTCCAGTCAGCACCACCAGGTGTGGTCTTCCACTTTAGTGTTTCAGAGAATACGAAGCCCAGGAATTTTACTGCAAAAACTACATCTAACCTTTTGTTCCCCAGCGTCAGGCTGATGTCATTATAAAACTGCTTATTTTGAGTTCCTGAATGGTATATATTTGGTGTTTCTAAGTATCCTTGTGCTGTACGATGTCAGTGCACGATAAAGATCCCCAGGTGGTCGAAATTATTCCGGAGCCCTCTACTACGGCACCTCTTCTTCCTTTCTTCTTTTACTCCCTCCTTTATCCCTTCCCTTACGACGCGGTTCAGGTGTCCAACGATATATGACACAGATACTGCGCCATTTCCTTTCCCTCAAAACTTCTTCTTCTTCCTATTATTATCATTATTATTATTATTATTATTATTATTATTATTATTATTATTATTATTATTATTAATATTATTATTATTATTATTATTATTATTATTATTATTATTATTATTATTGTTATTGTTGTTGTTTCTAATAACATTTAGCACATTTTTTCTGCCCATTAACGCAAGTATTACAAAAATCTCTGCCGTATTTTGGTAATTATTTGGAAGTATTGCTTGCTACAACGTAGTAAGGTCGTGCGGGAACGCTACGACGCAGGCTGGTAGTGTGCTACATAAATCGTTAGCATATTACATAAATAGAAAAAAAGTGTGAAAAGTTTGGCGCAGTTGGTTGTTCATTATGGCGAAACGCTTTAAGCTTTTAAGGGCAGAAACGAAGCAAAGACAAAATAGGGTGCGCACTCTAAGTCTGTTTTGGTTCAGGCCATAAAAAGTGTAGCGCACTTCACTCTATGAGAAAGAGAAGAGGGCCTTTAAAATGCTGCCTTGCGCCACGCCAGTTAAATGTATCTGAGCTGGACAGCATGTGGTTGTGTTCCATGATCTGCTTCTTCGCATTAAGTTTGAGCTCTACACAGGTAGGTTTAATACACCTACTGTTATAATGCTTCAGTTTACGCAATAACAAGTTATGATTGTATAAATCAAATCCTTTCGAAAAATCAGCGTATATTTCAAGAAACTAAACCTTGTGCTAAGCTGCATTTATAATAATATTTTTCAATTTTTGCACTGTCACTTTCTTTAATTTTTGTCGCATCTTAAATTTGCAGTCGGAAAGGACCGGTCAGCGGCAGTAACTCGAATGCTTCGTAACCGACTCCATCTCCTCGCACCTTTCTGCGCTCCTCTCAGCTGCTATTATGGCAATTTGTGGCGTTGATTAGCGCTAGCACCCTCTCTGCCGTCCTCTCCATCGCTCCTCGCAAGGGGGAAGCCCATCAGAAGGCAACCCTTTGGCCACCGACTTTACCATCACCGGACATAGATAATTACGAGGAGTCACTAGCCTCTTGACATGGAGATCGTGCTCCGGGATTCCTTAGCTGATGACAAACCAGCGGCTGAACAGAGATGAACATTAAAAAATTGGCGAACCCTGGAATTCAGCGAAAAGCAAGCAAACTTGCTAGGCGTCTGAGCTTCGTCCATGGCAGCTAGGCTACACTCTCGCGACAACCGTTCTGTATGTACTCAAACGACCACGTGAATATGACGTGGTATCACAAGGTCTTACGACACCCCCATCGGATGTCATCAGGTGGTTTCACATCACCACGTAGGATGTTCTTACGGTCAAAGGTCAAGCCAAATGTCACCCGTTATCAATGAAAACAGTCAACTGAAGGTCATGGGTCAAGGTCAGCGGTCAAGGGCTCGGCACCATAACTCTAGCACACATGGCTATGCAATGCTATCCTTGGTTGGTCTAAAGGTCGTTCGAGATCGTTGTGCTGCCTACCGGAAGGCTGCGTTACGTAGCGTAGCGAAGCTTTTTGCTTCAAAAGCGTGCAGCGCAGCGGGTAGCAGAGCTTACGTGCCAACGCTCAACGCGCGATATTCTTGGAGCAGTGAAGCGTCGCTTTAGACTAAAGGTTGGAGATGCGCCTGCAGTGTTTATGTAGAGATGTTGAAATAAATAAAGCGGTGGCTGGTGTTCAGTGATGGAAGGTGACTACCCAGCAAAGCGTTTTATGGTGGCAATGATTCTATTAATTTCATACACCAACTTACAGCCTTTTATTTAACCATTAAGGTACATAGACAAGCCATCATTATTTACACAGGCCGCCCGGCTGAAAAACAATTGCATTAACGCAGCGGTTTGCTTCAGTCTATCTTCCTTGTCCCAACTTCCTCTCAGTAACAGCAGCTGTATTTTGTTTCCAACAACTCAAAAATAGACCCGAGGCTTCGCACTTCTCACTGTTGCACAGTCCCAGTGGGCACGAATACCTGGTATTAGTACTCATCGCTGTGTATGCGGCGTCTGTTATATTCTGGAAGTAAAATTTTACACTGACTGAGTACAAAGTTGCATAGCATGGTTTAATACACTGATGAAAAATTCATCCTACCAATTTATTACTAGATTTGCACTCGTTGAAGTGTGTTTTTTCTGTCTTTTATGTTTTATGAGATGTCGAATTAAAATTTAAGAAGAAAAAATCCACGTTCTCTTCTTTCTTGACTATACATTTCATTTTATAGAATATCTATTTTCGCTAGCTTGACTTTTGTAATTAAGATACATCGCAATGCATACATAGAAGTTCAATTGAGAACGGAAGTCACGATAACGATACTGGAGACAGAACACGGCGGAACATGTAGTTCAACAGGGTGAGTTGTTGGGCTAGTTGGTGTTCGGATTTTACAGGCATATTTTTAGCGCAAAGGACGGGACGAGATACAGACAAGACGAGCGCCCGTGCTCGTCTTGTCTGTATCTCGTCCCGTCCTTTGCGCTAAAAATATGCCTGTAAAATCCGAACATGTAGTTCCACGCGTCCAGAAGGATTCCTTAAAAACAGTGCTTTATTCTGTGATGTTCTAATTTTTTCTAATGCAGTATCTCGGCAGTTACAGAACAATAAAGATTATGAGAGAATATTTTATCTCTTAAAGAGAATTTCTTACAAAACCAGAAGAAAAAAACAAGTGGCCGGTGAGAACCAAAACCACGACCTCCGAACTATGTGTCCGGTGCTCTACCAACTGAGCGACGGGAACGAGTGTCAGACCTTTTGCTTTCGGAAGGTTTTTAAGTTTACCTCTGTGATCTGTACTAAGCTTGAAACGCCATTCTTGTCCACAAGCGGCGGACGTAGTACGGCCTGTATTACCTCTGTTCAGTCGTGGAAAATAGTGGAACGGCGAGGGCAGGAGCTTGGTGTGAACCCTGTTATGCTTCCTAGAGCATCAAGGCTGCCAGAACTGAGACTCTGGTTAAGCAATTAACAGACGAAAGAAGGTAAATATGACAAAAGTTAACAGCCACAGAAACCAAGCAGCATAAAGGATTTTATGTATATATATATATATATATATATATATATATATATATATACATACATCGAAGTATACGCTTCATTTAAGGAAACATTTTTATTTCACTCGACGTTTCGATCGGAGGACCGATCTTTTTCAAGATCTCTTGAAAAAGATCGGTCCTTCGATCGAAACGTCGAGTCAAATAAAAATGTTTCCTTAAATATACTTCGATGTATATTATTTTAAGCAGTCAAGTACCTCATGTTTTCACAGCTATATATATATATATATATATATATATATATATATATATATATATATATATATATATATATATATATATATATATATATATTTTATATATATATATACATATATATATATATATATACATATATATATATATATATATATATATATATATATATATATATATATATATATATATATATATATATAAAATATATATATACACTCATGAAGGAAGCCAACAGTCACCGAAACCAAGGTGCAAGGCGGAATGTTTTCTGTTTTTTTTAAATTTATAGTGCGGATTAGTGGGAGAAAAATACTTCAATTAAGCTTTGATTTTAAGAAAACTACTTATAAAGCAGCTGAAAAAACAACCATGCCGCCGGTGGGATCCGAACCCACTACCTCCGAATATCGCGTCCGGTGCTCTTACCAACTGAGCTACGGCGACGGCTGTCCAATCTGCTGCTCTGGTCGGTATTTATGTTTATTGCGTGTAAGCAAACCTTTGAGATCGACGGCTGTCCAATCTGCTGCTCTGGTCGGTATATATGTTTATTGCGTGTAAGCGAACCTTTGAGATCGACGGCTGTCCAATCTGCTGCTCTCGTGGGTATTTATGTTTATTGCGTGTAAGCGAACCTTGGATGGTAAGAGCACCGAACGCGATATTCGGAGGTCGTGGGTTCGGATCCCACCGGCGGCATGGTTGTTTTTTCCGCTGCTTTATAAGTAGTCTCCTTTAAAATCAAAGCTTAATTGAAGTATTTTTCTCCCACTAATCCGCACTATAAATTTAAAAAAAAAACAGAAAACGTTCCTCCTTGCAGCTTGGTTTCGGTGACTGTTGGCTTTCTTCATGTATTTGTCAAACGAGCTCCTAATTTCTCTTTACTTGTCTGCTATATATATATATATATATATATATATATATATATATATATATATATATATATATATATATATATATATATTGTTTACCTTTTAACACAAACACTTTAGTCGAATCTATGAGCTGAGGTCGCTCAGGCTGACAACGTACCTTTGGCTGCCTCCCCTAGTGCCCCTTTCCCCTTCTAGCCGTTCGTTTTTTTTTTTGCGGGTGCGATGTCCAGCTGCAGCGGCTATACCACCAATGGGCGCAATATTGCACGAGGAAAAAAAACTGCTTTACGACTGTTTGGCTCTTTCCTTTGTAGTTGTGTCAAGATTGTTGTGCTGCCTGACCTTCCGGCCAGGATAAGCGCACCTCTCTCTCTCTCTCTTTTCTTTTTATTTCCTTCTCCCTTAGCCCCCTCTCACGCAGCTTCAGCTGCTCTTTCCTGCCTTTTGCTTTTTATATTTTCACTTATTTTGTTGCGTTTACTCACTCCTGCTCTGGGTCTAACCCCTATAAATAAAGGGGAGACACAAATCAAGCGAATCATTCTTGGAAAAGATCGGTCGTTCGATCGAAACATCGAGTAAAAAAATGTTTCCTGAAACAAAGCGTATACTCCGCTCTATATTTTTTTAAGGAGTCAAGTACGCCATGTTTCTGCACATATATATATATATATATATATATATATATATATATATATATATATATATATATATATATATATATATATATATATATATATATATATATATATATATACACACGACGCGGGAATATATATGTACATATTAACCACGTCGTAGAAGGAAAATATATTCCTCCATGTTTTGATCGCTATGTCGATTCAAACGAAAAATTTTCTTTCCGTGAAACGTTAACTTCGCTATATGAGGTATAACCAGAAAGTCTTTGGCCCTATTTTTGTCAGGCAAAATAAGGTACATGTAGGTAACTAAATATACACGTATTATTAAACCTACCCTGGAATATTTTTCAACATACTTTCTACACCAATTCAGACATTTGACTCATTGCAGAACTAAATTTGACATGCCCCTGTAATAGAATTCGTCCGGCTGACTGAAAGCAGCGTCCAGCAGCTGTCTTGGCTTTATCGCTGCACGTGAATCGGTGTCCTGACAGGAGGTTTTACTGAGGACCGAAACGAAAAAATCACTAGGGGCGAGGTCGGCACTGTATGATGGGTGATCCAGACACTCCCAGTGAAATGACCAGAGCTTGTCGGCGGTTATGATTGCCACATGTGGTCTCGGATCGTCGTGAGAGATTATCGCTTTGTCCGCATCGAGAATCCCACGCGTCTTCGTGTGGTGGCAGCCAGCAGACGAGACAGTGTGGAACAAGAACCTTCGGCATTGATGGTTGCACCTTGCTCTTGAAGTCCAGCAGGAGTGCTTTTTGCTTATGGTTTCCCCTACGTGCAGCTTCGGCTACCTATAACTGACAAATGTTTTTACAGTACCTTAGGCTTTTATTGTAGGATGATGGTCTTTCGGGCGTCGAAGGAGGCGCATGATGGTCGAAGCCACTTGTGTATTGTTCGCACACCTGCGTGGTCGTTTTCAGGCGAAACTCGCACGCACAAATACGATGAAACTCTATTTGCCACTCGACTGGAAATAGCATAACACTTATCTTTTAGAGCACTGCGGAGAGGTGCGATCTGCAGATAACCCAGCGCCAGAGCATATCGGCAGCTTCTTCAGTCCCCAGCGTGTCGTCACGATATATTGACCACCAATGGCGGCAGCGAGACACGCTTTATGCCTCGTGGTCCAGGTTGCATACTTTCGTGAAAAAAAGACAATTAGAGCTTATTTCTGTGCAATGTGCTTTCGATACTGAAGTTTGCTGCATGAAAATTTGTACTATCTCGGCGTGAGCCCAATTTTCGCATAATGTCCATCAATGTCATCAACCTGACCATGCCCACTGGAAGGCAAATGCCTCTCCTATATCTCTCGAATTAACCCTGTCCTATGCCACCAACGGTCATCCTATCCCACCAAGCTTCTGAATCTCATCCGCCCGCCTAACTTTCTGTCGAACTCTGCTACGCTTGCGTTCTCTTAGAATCCAGTCAGTTACTCTAAAAGAACATCAGGTATATTGTGATCGCATGACATGCCCTGGCAAAGCCAATTTATTCCCCTTGATTTTCACTAGCATATCAATTGCCAGCGTTTGTTCCCTGACCGACTCTGCCCTGTACCTATCTCTTAGCGTTACACGCATAATTTTTCTTTCCCTAGATCGCTTTTTTGTCCTTAAAATGAACTGTTTTCGTTTCCTCCACGTTTCTTCAGCACACTCAGCAGCAGGCATTTATTCCAAACGCAAATCTCTCTTACACACTGCCGAGTAATGACTTTAAAAAGCAACCATAATCTCTTAGGAAGATGACAATATTTGGCATCGCGTATTTGGAGCGGAGCTGCAGTCGCTGCGCTGTAAAATTTCTACTATTTTCCTTGGTACGCATAGACCACACATTGTCAGAATAAATCTCTACTTCGTTATGATTTTATGAAACGCATACTCACAAGAGAGCGTATGAATCCATAATTTTACGCACTAAATTCGGTGCGTTTCGGTTTCGTGGCTTTGCACAGGACGACGCCGAACTAACCAACGTCCACTTCATAAAAAATGTAGCCCACAAAATCAAATTTCCTCGACGGCAGAGAGTCAGCGGTGTTGCAAAGGCATGGCTCCTCCACATTATATTGACGTAAATATAAGAAAAATATTTGTCGCTTGTTCCCTGTCTAGACCTACTGGTACAGCCAGTTCTGCTGCCGGTACTGTGCTCCACAATCGCTGCCTCGCTGTTGCATCATCTCGGCGCTCGTCGAGCGACACGAACTTCTTTTAGCCTGTTTTCGCCTCACGTACTGTTCTTTAATGAACGGGGCCGAGCTTTAACCTATGATTTTCATCGAGAAATCGTGTAATTATATTAGTCATCTGATCAGCTACTCCACAACCTAATCTCATCTGGTGAGAGAGGCATAAATAGGTGCGCTGTGAAGTGCGCGCCGCGAACTTCACGAAACGCGGCGCGTCACGTGAGGGATATTTCATGATGCTATGACTATAAGAACCAATCACAAATATTGGTCTTAGAATTTATGCGATATGTGCATGGCCACGATAACCGCCTAAGCCAGGTCACGAAGAAGCAGACAGGCAGCCCACGGACGCCTTGCGTGCTTTCTTTTTCTAGAGCATATTATTAGTCGCTTTGGCAACTGTTCCTAAAGAAAGTGTGGTTGCCGAAGAGACGGCTTGAATAAAAAGTATTCTGCTCATAAACTGTCAAACCAGAAGAATTGAGTTTCTGATACTTGTGCAAAATCTTTTTTGCAAGTCTCTGTTAGAACCTTCACTTTTTCTTATGATAACAAAGGAAAAATTGAAAAACATATTGGGAACAGCGTTTTAATAAGTAAGCTCCTCTTACCTATGACAACTGCTGGCATTGTCCTCGATATAATGCCAGCATGATTGTACGAAAAACACACAAACGCTTTACAAAGCGGAAACAATTTAACACAACTATATGCACAACGCTCAGATAAAACATAAAAACTAAAAAAGCACGTCCGTTACTGCAGTAGTAAGTAACAAGAAACGCTCAAAGGAAAGAGAACAAAAGGTGAAATACCAAAATTGGTACTCGGATGTTTTAGATAGAATAATAAATGTAATGAGACGGGAGCAAATACGTCGGCGAGAAATACTGATATCTAGTCTGCTTGTCTGCAATGGGCAAGGGGCGGAGGCGAAGAGAGAGGGTTCTCATGGCTGACGATGTGGTGAGAAGATAGATGAGAGCCGGTGCACACTGTCTGACGACCTCAGAACCGCGAGTGAAAGTCCGCGTCACCCCACCCCCCCGCAAAAAAATGGCGGTGGTTTAGTCCTGGTTAAACCTGGAGTGACGCGTTAGCTACAGCTAGCCGAGTGGGACTTGGTCACGTGGCCATTCAAGTGACGAACCACGTGATCAGCCGCGGAGCAATGCAGCCGGCAGCTGCTCCACACCAGGTTACCAACCACATGACAGCGTGGGGGCGCAGCCACAGGGTGGATTCCGCTGCGACAGCAACGGCGCCGCCATGCTGAAGGCTGGAAATGCTACCGTAATGTAGCTATGGCTACGAAAATGAACGAAAATCTGTGAGATTGGAATGTTGATACCACAAAGCAGCACCCGCACTGAATCAACTCGTTGTTTCAGTACATCTTTCACCTGCTGATTTCCGGTCTTGTCGATGTTATCAGCTATAGTTGCAACACAACTAGGGCGTGCCACGGTGACGGACTTTGATGGTAGGGCAGGCCGTTCAGCATCAGGGGAGGTCGATATTACAACCGCATCTGACCGAGCCTTAGCGATGGCCTTTGACACTGCAGCTGGCATCGTATGTTTTTTAGGCTCATTCTGTGGAAACTCAGTTGACTCTAGCTGCGGCGTAAGTTTATTTAGTTTATGCTTGGTTTGCGACTCCGGGTGTCGATGTCGGGAACGACGCTTGTATCGACGAGTACACGCAGCCGGTTCTTCGTCCTTTCAATTGTTCTTCGCCATTATCTTTAGTATAAGTATTTCATTCTTCATTTTTATAAAGTCTTTAGCTGTCGCTACTTTGGCACCGGAGAAGTTCGCGTACTTAAATGCCTCCGTTTCACAAGTGTCATGCTGGTTGTCCCCGCCGTATCCTCGGCAGGATACCTCGTTTCTTCAAACAACACTCGAATGTCTCATCTTTTTGCACTTGCTGCCCTGAAAAGGCCTGCGAACCTACAGACGGACAGGATGACTCACATAGACCGCCCTAACAAAGATGAGAGGTATTCAGTTGCTAAACAAATTTCACGTTCTTGAAGTGGCCGAAACGATGCACATCGACGATACGGGCCGAAGAACTGATACGCGGTCCCTGTAACTCATTTGAGGGTCAACAGTCGCAATGAGGCCAATGGTAGTGTTCTTTGCATGAGCAAGAAAGGAGCGGACTGTCGTGTCAGCAAACACACCAATTTCTTTCATGTTGCTCAGCGATGCGTGGGATTTCACATCAACGGCCACAGTATATTTCCAAGCGTCGAATTTGACCTCTCGGAGTTTTCCCAGAACCACCTCGTGGAAGAACTTGGTCAGCCGCTGTCTGTTTATGGCATCCAGATTAGCTGTCACTGTGGTTGGCACGAAGGCCTTAGAGAGAATTCCTGGTTTGTCAACTGTAGGTTTAAGTAATTCACCCACTGTTGATGTCCGCTACTTTCTTTTATGGCGGCGAGACTCAGTAAACGTGCCACTGCTCTCAGAGTTCACCTCAGCCAACAGTATCATCTGGAAGCTCCAATTCTGCTACGTTGAAGTAAACAAGTGACTGCGCCGCTGTCTGCTTGACGGCGACGACGGGAGGGTGAAGGGGACGTGCGCCCTTCATACCGAAGGATGATGAGGCCACAGTTTGCAGACAAGGAGAGAAAACAAAGAAAAATGAAAGCGCCGCTGGCAAAATGACGATGACAATGCCCTCAGGCTTAATAGCACATACGTACGGCGGGGATTGGCCAGGGTGCATTGCAGAGACGCTCGATAGCACCACTTGTTCTTCCTCAATGTTCGGATGTTTTCTTCGTATACGTGCCAAAGATTATGCAAAGCAGCAGCACTAATTACGGATACAAATTGCGGAGACAACAAAGAATGCGCAGAAAGCAGTAGTTTGTTCAATGTTCTCCTAGAAGAGTGGAGTCAGTCATTTTGATAAAGAATGCTGCCTCTGACAGCTTGATGTCTTGCATGAACTCATGGTTTCAAAAATTCCTTATTCCCACGAACCGTTCGAAAATGGAGGAGTCTTAGCCGCGTTAACGTGGAATGTCCGACACTCGAGTAATTTTAAAAGATGCTTTAAGATAATTTTATAAACAAACTTCGTTCTTTCTTGTCATTGCTTGTGAACGTGCATTTTCCTTGTCAATGCGCATTTTATGTGACACCCACTCCTGTCAAGGGTCTTTGTTCAAAAGCTGGCAGTATTACTGAAATAAATGGATGAAGAAATGGTATAAGACAAGACTGGTCAACTTACGATGCATTCCTCTCCTTGCCTCTGTCGAATGCCTTGTATAGTTTTCTCCCCATCCGTATAATTATATACGCAGCCCACTGTGCGCTGAAAAGGAGACATTTTAAAGGGTGAAAAGAAATGCGGCTAAAAATGTAACCCAGGTGGGCTGAAGGACGCTCTAGAGGGTTGTTTTTATAAATATGCACATATACAGTGAGCGGAAGAAACAAGAAATAACACGAGGGTAATACGCGACAAAGCCAGCAGACACTTAAATCATTGTTTTTTTTTACATTTTTGTATCAATAAGAGAATAATTGTTTCATTATTTTATTACTTAAACACAATTGATGACAAACAGAAGAAAACACAACAAGATGGCACTTATGTCCGTCAAATATCGCGTCCAGTGCTCTACAAAGTGAGCAAATGCGACGGATGGATGTAAGGATAGATGGACGAACAGATGGATCGATGGATAATGGACGGACGGACGGGTGGACGGACGGACAGATGGACGGACGGACGGACGGACGGACGGACGGACGGACGGACGGACGGACGGACGGACGGACGGACGGACGGACGGATGGATGCATGGATGGATGGATGGATGGATGGATGGATGGATGGATGGATGGATGGATGGACGGATGGACGGATGGATGGATGGATGGATGGATTGATGGATGGACGAATGGATGGATGGATGGATGGATGGATGGATGGATAGAGCATCCTCTTGGGAACGGGTTGCAATTGCCTTCGTGGTCGGCTCTGCTTTTTATTTTTATTTAAATGTGTTCTAAAATGGCATTAAAATTCGCAATTTGCAAGTGTTCGCCACCGCCACCTTCGTCCTGAGCGGCGGAGGAAGTACTTCGCTATACTGGCGTCCCTTCCCAACGGCGGCATGCGTTTGATTTTTCCTCTGCTTTCTAATCAATTCTCTTTAAGTGGTGAAATAATAACAGTGTTAAATTTCCATTTATCGACATAATAATAATAATTGGCTTTGGGGGGAAAGGAAATGGCGCAGTATCTGTCTCATATATCGTTGGACACCTGAACCGCGCCGTAAGGGAAGGGATAAAGGAGGGAGTGAAAGAAGAAAGGAAGAAGAGGTGCCGTAGTGGAGGGCTCCGGAATAATTTCGACCACCTGGGGATCTTTAACGTGCACTGACATCGCACAGCACACGGGCGCCTAGCGTTTTTCCTCCATAAAAACGCAGCCGCCGCGGTCGGGTTCGAAACCGGGAACTCCGGATCAGTAGTCGAGCGCCCTAACCACTGAGCCACCGCATCACAAAAATAAAATTAAGCAGTCCCCAGTGGTGCTTGGTTTCGGTGACTGGTGCCTTCCTTTTTGTGTATGTCAGAATGAGCCCCTCACTTCCCTTCCCTTGTCTGCTCATAAAGGCTACAATGGTTTATTGATTATGTAATATAAGCTAAACCGGTTCTGAAATTCCGCTCACCCTGGGTAGTTGCTGCGTGTTAGGTAAAGCGATTTCACTCCACTGATATGCGCGGCAGGAAGGACAAAGGATGCCTTTGTTGTACGGGATAGAATATTGGCTTGAGCATTTTGGATCAACGAGAGAAGAAATCTTAAGCGGAGCAAGATAATTTCAAGGAGGAAAAATCCACGGAGAAGAATTTAAAGGTGATATGTGTGGAAGATTTTAGATGGTAAACCACACTTCCAGAAATAGGAAAGAGGGAAGTCATTGCTCATTATTATTCTCCCTAGAGCAGCCAAACTCCTTCATAGGTCCCCGAAATGCAGCGAACATCATTAAGGATTTACTGCTTGGATTTGTAAATAGCACGAAGAGCTGAATAATTTGTAGGTCTTCTATTTAGGGACTAGGATAATCTTGATTTTTAATTTAAATAGAAGCGCCTTGTAAGAGGTTATAGGAAACAATTATTTTATAAATCTGGAAGATTAGACACTACGGAACTGTCACAAAGTTTATTTAATTGCAATGCACATGTGATTAGCTTCGTTAATTGCATATAGTTAGGATTTTATTGCGCAAGCATTTTTCGCCGGCAAACCAGAACACTAGCACTGAGGTAATCTCGTAGTCATTACAACGGTAATTACCAGGAGACACTTGGGTTCTCCCTCTCTATCATCCGCAGGCGGGGCATACTCTAAGTCAATCCAAGCGTGTTATCTTTGTAGATCGCTTAGAAAAACCCAAAACACTTAGCTTCAATCCAGATGTTTCGTGAATTTCCAGTGTACCTTGGAGCGCCTTTACGTGTTTCGTCCACAAGAACATTTCAGGTAGTTTATATCGTACTTTTGTGACAGTCATGCAAAAAGCGCCGAGTAATAAGCACTGCTCGTGGTTAATAACGTCGAAATTTCTATTTGGCGAAGTTGATAGTTCGCAATAATTACCAGTGGCGAGCTGTATTTTTAAACTTCTAGGTCACCAGAGCTCTTATAGTGAATGAAAGTGAAGATGAACACTTACTCCAGAGGCATGAATTTATCTGGGATTTATATCAGACAGCGAGGTTATACAAGATGAATGACGTTGTTTACCGGAAGTTATGCAGATCAGCTTAGTTCACTTCCTTAAGATAATAGAACACACAAATTGATGGAGATGAAAGAGAAGCGAAGGGCCAGCACTAATTTACAACCAAAAATTTATTCACAAAGGAGTCTGTTTTTAAACGAAGATACAAAGGCATAGCAAGTGATCTTAAAGAAGAAAAATTTCGGAGGGCACCTAAATATACTGCGGGCAATGAATGTGACAGCATTGTAAAGTTTTTCCATTTCCGTTTTTATTTATTTTGCTTCCTTTTATTTTTTTTTTATTATGATACGCCTACTTTAATATATAGTCCTGAGGTAATTTCGACACGATGTTCATCTTTGTTCGCCTAGAACTAACTCGATTTTGTGGGCTTTATGTTGCTTGCTCACCTCTCTACTGCGGTCAGTGCGGAAGTACTAAGAGGAACTCCCATACCTTCGAAATTATTATTTTTCTATCAGCCTGCACGTGAACTTGAGGAGTCCACTTTTCAGGAGATCGTGTTTCACAAACGGTGAGCTATACCGGCTGTGTTAAAGGCAAGATTTAGTAAGTTGCAAAAATAGAATTTTCTGATTAAAACTAGGCTTTTTCAGCACGCTATTGGCCGGGTTCGCGGACGCAAGAAAACCGGTCAATCATGTAACTTGTAAGTCGGTTAACAATTTTTCAATAATTGACATTTAACATTTAGAGTTAAGCGCCTCGCTCCAATTAAAGATTTGTATCCGGTCGTGAGTAACCGCAATAGCAGACTTTCTAATTTTCAAATTGCGATTACCATCTGCTCTATGGCCCAAAAAATTTGTCTACACCGTGCCAAAATTGCATGCCCATTAGAAGAGCATGCTGGCAAAGCAACAACTCCAGAGCTCACAACTAGTCGAAATAGCCAAAATTTTCAAGCCACAGCGCCGAGGGCAACCGCGTTTTCGAAATTCCGAAAAATGGTATGGCGGTTTCTAACGACCGGATACAAATCTGTAATTGTACCAGGCGCCTAACTCTAATATTTAAAAAGTTATTTATTCCAAAATATTCAACCATCTTACTAATTAAGATGATTTACCAGTTTTGTGGTGTTCCCCAACCCTGGCAGTACCATGCAGCGAAGGCCATTTAACTACCTCCAAAATCTGATTTTTAAAAATTACTTACTCTTCCCTGAAAAACACGCTTTAATGCTTTCACAGTATAACAAACGAAAGTAGCGCGTGAGAGACTCAACAATCCCTATGAACTGTGTGCTTCTTATATAAACAAATTCAACAGTTACTAATGCAGTTTGAATGCTCCTTACTGATACGAAAGGCTTCAGCCAATTCCCGCGTGGTTTTATCCTTGCGGGTGTGTCGCACCTACAGCAGGGCAGTGCACGTGAATCCGTCTTTTAGTAGTAGTAGTAGTAGTAATCTGCGTAACAGTTGTGTGACTCACTGGGAACCGTCGGAACGGCGTTCCCCGGGGGAGAAAGGCATGGTAGATGACACGTATGCAAAACCGCAGTGCGGTTGCTATAGAAAACAACCAACATACACTAACCGGTGAAGGAGGAGGCCAAGGCGAGAGCCTGGGGTTGGTCAACCAGAGAGGGGTTGCCAACGGAACTTGGAAGGACAACGCTTTCCGCGGTAGGAGAGCACGACGAGAGTGGAGTTCGTAACTAGAAGGTGGGGACTGAGGAAGGAGAAGGGCACGGCGAGAGCAGAGGAATGCGCAACCGGAGGGTGGTTGCCACACAAATAAGTGAGAGGGCGGTAAGCGTGGAGCGTGAAGGAGAGTAACACCCCAAGCACTGTCGCGAAATCTTGCATGACAATCTGGCAACTGCTCAGTGAGCTTACTGAGCTAGCGATTATAGCGGTTGCTAAATATAGAGGACGCAAAATGTACGTATGCGTGTGATGGCTTCGTTTTGTGTTGTCTGACCTCTTTGTTGTATCGTTCGGAGACGCGTTATATATATATATATATATATATATATATATATATATATATATATATATATATATATATATATATATATATTGGACTCTGTTTATTAACCGCTGAGTGCACAAGGTGGTTGTGTAAATTTTTTGGCCTTCTGTATCTTGCCTGGGGGACCATTGGAAAAATTTTCGAGAGACGCTCACTTTGTTCTATGGTCTTAAACTGTTTTTGAAGGATATTGTTAATATTCGGGAGGCAGTCTCTGAACGTCAGTACTAGTAGAGCGATGCGGTGTTGGCAGGGATTCCGCAGGGATGTGATTATGATTAGTAACTTCCGCCCTTTTCATGGCATCGATGATGATAGAAGACGGGTAGCGCTGTTTCTTCAGAGCTTCGCCCATGTGATTAGCATTTTCTTGAAAATCTTCTGATCGAGAGCAAATGCGTTTGAAATGATAGCCTCTGATTATGGAATTGAAACTTGGCAGGGGCGTGGGCGGCAACTATAGGAATGAAGTTACTGTTTTCTGTCGGTGGGTTTTTTATAAACGCTAGTCATTAGTGCACCCCCTTCAACACGAACCAAAACATCAAGGAAGTAAGTCCTATTAGTTGAGTAGGTGTGTGTGAAAGAGGTATTTGGGTGTATGTTGCTGAATGAATTGATAAACTAAATTAGTTCTTCGTCTGTAACTGTCCAAATTATGAATATGTCATGATAGAAACCTTTGTAAAAACCTCGTTTGCTTGGATATGAGAAAAAAGTCTGATTCAATTTTTTTCGTAACTATTTTGGCGTAATTTGGTGCCATTTTTGTGCCCATAGCGGTACCACTATTCTGAAGACAATATGATGTGTTGAATTCGAATGTGTTTAGTTTAAGAACCAAATCTGAGAGTGTCTCGATGGCACTTGAACTGAGAATCTAGGGTTATATGTGTTTTACATGCTCAGACCATGGCCGGGGTTCTGTCGTCATTTGGGATATTAGTGTAAGTTACACTACGTCTATGGTAACTAGGGAAGCACCATGAGGGATGCAGACATTGGATAATTCTCTCATTAAATTATTAGTGTCGCGTATGTAAGATGGATGTTTCGTAGGTATATGTTTGATAAGAGAATCGTTGCAATGTGAGATCGGTTTTGTCAGTTTTCGGACACCAGAAACTATAGGTCACCCCGGATTAATCTTTTTGTGTATTTTCGAAAGCATGTGAAAGCGCCCCATTTGGTCATTTTTTTTACGTAAGCACCGTACCTATTCGCGGTGGTAATTCACCTTAATCGGTTAGTTTAATGAGTTTTGCTATGATTTTCTGGTGTTCACATGTGGGGTCTGAAGAAAGTTTTTTATAGAATTTTGAGTCGTTGAGTTGGCGGTTGCCCTCCTTATTATAATCATATTTGTACAAAATAACTCTAGCTCCGCTCTTGTCGGCGAGCTTAATGACGATGCCGGTTCGCTTTGTAAGTGGCTCTAAGGCGTTACATTGGTTTTTTCTGAAGTTGGGTGAACGGATTTCAGCTAGGGGAGGAAATAAATGCAAGAAGCACAGGTGGTACCCTGGGAGGCTAATTCCATTGGCTGGATCCATCACACATACTTCTGGGGTCTGAAAAACCGCGAAGAGCACTTGACGGTTAGTAACTGGGCAGCGTTTCACAAGTCCGAACCGGACCCCTAAAGTCGTGGAGGAGCCCGAGGTAGCGGCCCCTGTTAGGATTTCCTGTCTCCGAGTCGGAGCTATTGCGTCGTTGGGTGGTCGGGCATCCCGTGAGTGGAGCCGCACCATTGGTCAACATCGACGCCCTCCCTGTCCTAGCCAGGCAGGAGTCGAGCAATGATAAAATGAGGGTCAATGTCTCGCTGTCCACAGTTCCCATCCCATTACCCATAACCCTTCCCTCATTACAATTCCCACAACCTATGTCCCACCCCCTCCGCTACGTCCCAGGGGAGATCAGGGGAGTTTCCCTGGGCCCGCTCCCCCGGTTGTGGGTCGCTTAGTAGCATTCCCCCCTCATTTTTCTTATTTTCGCACCTACGGGTG